>NW_027142916.1:0-113142 GCF_026170545.1 Melanerpes formicivorus
AAAACAAAACTCACAGGAATAAGGTAGGGAAGAATTCTAAGGCTCATTTTGACTGCCTCCAGAAGTTAGATCAGATGGCAAATTGGATTTGGTGCTAGGTCTTTCCCTTTAGGTTTTACCCCAACAATGTTTTCATTAGTTTCGCTCACTCTCGAAATCAAGCATTTTACAGCAGGTTGGAGCAGCCTGTATCTCAGCACAGGAATAAGGTAGGGAAGAATTCTAAGGCTCATTTTGACTGCCTCCAGAAGTTAGATCAGATGGCAAATTGGATTTGGTGCTAGGTCTTTCCCTTTAGGTTTTACCCAACAATGTTTTCATTAGTTTCGCTCACTCTCGAAATCAAGCATTTTACAGCAGGTTGGAGCAGCCTGTATCTCAGCACAGGAATAAGGTAGGGAAGAATTCTAAGGCTCATTTTGACTGCCTCCAGAAGTTAGATCAGATGGCAAATTGGATTTGGTGCTAGGTCTTTCCCTTTAGGTTTTACCCCAACAATGTTTTCATTAGTTTCGCTCACTCTCGAAATCAAGCATTTTACAGCAGGTTGGAGCAGCCTGTATCTCAGCACAGGAATAAGGTAGGGAAGAATTCTAAGGATCATTTTGACTGCCTCCAGAAGTTAGATCAGATGGCAAATTGGATTTGGTGCTAGGTCTTTCCCTTTAGGTTTTACCCCAACAATGTTTTCATTAGTTTCGCTCACTCTCGAAATCAAGCATTTTACAGCAGGTTGGAGCAGCCTGTATCTCAGCACAGGAATAAGGTAGGGAAGAATTCTAAGGATCATTTTGACTGCCTCCAGAAGTTAGATCAGATGGCAAATTGGATTTGGTGCTAGGTCTTTCCCTTTAGGTTTTACCCCAACAATGTTTTCATTAGTTTCGCTCACTCTCGAAATCAAGCATTTTACAGCAGGTTGGAGCAGCCTGTATCTCAGCACAGGAATAAGGTAGGGAAGAATTCTAAGGATCATTTTGACTGCCTCCAGAAGTTAGATCAGATGGCAAATTGGATTTGGTGCTAGGTCTTTCCCTTTAGGTTTTACCCCAACAATGTTTTCATTAGTTTCGCTCACTCTCGAAATCAAGCATTTTACAGCAGGTTGGAGCAGCCTGTATCTCAGCACAGGAATAAGGTAGGGAAGAATTCTAAGGCTCATTTTGACTGCCTCCAGAAGTTAGATCAGATGGCAAATTGGATTTGGTGCTAGGTCTTTCCCTTTAGGTTTTACCCCAACAATGTTTTCATTAGTTTCGCTCACTCTCGAAATCAAGCATTTTACAGCAGGTTGGAGCAGCCTGTATCTCAGCACAGGAATAAGGTAGGGAAGAATTCTAAGGCTCATTTTGACTGCCTCCAGAAGTTAGATCAGATGGCAAATTGGATTTGGTGCTAGGTCTTTCCCTTTAGGTTTTACCCCAACAATGTTTTCATTAGTTTCGCTCACTCTCGAAATCAAGCATTTTACAGCAGGTTGGAGCAGCCTGTATCTCAGCACAGGAATAAGGTAGGGAAGAATTCTAAGGATCATTTTGACTGCCTCCAGAAGTTAGATCAGATGGCAAATTGGATTTGGTGCTAGGTCTTTCCCTTTAGGTTTTACCCCAACAATGTTTTCATTAGTTTCGCTCACTCTCGAAATCAAGCATTTTACAGCAGGTTGGAGCAGCCTGTATCTCAGCACAGGAATAAGGTAGGGAAGAATTCTAAGGATCATTTTGACTGCCTCCAGAAGTTAGATCAGATGGCAAATTGGATTTGGTGCTAGGTCTTTCCCTTTAGGTTTTACCCCAACAATGTTTTCATTAGTTTCGCTCACTCTCGAAATCAAGCATTTTACAGCAGGTTGGAGCAGCCTGTATCTCAGCACAGGAATAAGGTAGGGAAGAATTCTAAGGCTCATTTTGACTGCCTCCAGAAGTTAGATCAGATGGCAAATTGGATTTGGTGCTAGGTCTTTCCCTTTAGGTTTTACCCCAACAATGTTTTCATTAGTTTCGCTCACTCTCGAAATCAAGCATTTTACAGCAGGTTGGAGCAGCCTGTATCTCAGCACAGGAATAAGGTAGGGAAGAATTCTAAGGCTCATTTTGACTGCCTCCAGAAGTTAGATCAGATGGCAAATTGGATTTGGTGCTAGGTCTTTCCCTTTAGGTTTTACCCCAACAATGTTTTCATTAGTTTCGCTCACTCTCGAAATCAAGCATTTTACAGCAGGTTGGAGCAGCCTGTATCTCAGCACAGGAATAAGGTAGGGAAGAATTCTAAGGATCATTTTGACTGCCTCCAGAAGTTAGATCAGATGGCAAATTGGATTTGGTGCTAGGTCTTTCCCTTTAGGTTTTACCCCAACAATGTTTTCATTAGTTTCGCTCACTCTCGAAATCAAGCATTTTACAGCAGGTTGGAGCAGCCTGTATCTCAGCACAGGAATAAGGTAGGGAAGAATTCTAAGGCTCATTTTGACTGCCTCCAGAAGTTAGATCAGATGGCAAATTGGATTTGGTGCTAGGTCTTTCCCTTTAGGTTTTACCCCAACAATGTTTTCATTAGTTTCGCTCACTCTCGAAATCAAGCATTTTACAGCAGGTTGGAGCAGCCTGTATCTCAGCACAGGAATAAGGTAGGGAAGAATTCTAAGGATCATTTTGACTGCCTCCAGAAGTTAGATCAGATGGCAAATTGGATTTGGTGCTAGGTCTTTCCCTTTAGGTTTTACCCCAACAATGTTTTCATTAGTTTCGCTCACTCTCGAAATCAAGCATTTTACAGCAGGTTGGAGCAGCCTGTATCTCAGCACAGGAATAAGGTAGGGAAGAATTCTAAGGATCATTTTGACTGCCTCCAGAAGTTAGATCAGATGGCAAATTGGATTTGGTGCTAGGTCTTTCCCTTTAGGTTTTACCCCAACAATGTTTTCATTAGTTTCGCTCACTCTCGAAATCAAGCATTTTACAGCAGGTTGGAGCAGCCTGTATCTCAGCACAGGAATAAGGTAGGGAAGAATTCTAAGGATCATTTTGACTGCCTCCAGAAGTTAGATCAGATGGCAAATTGGATTTGGTGCTAGGTCTTTCCCTTTAGGTTTTACCCCAACAATGTTTTCATTCGTTTCGCTCACTCTCGAAATCAAGCATTTTACAGCAGGTTGGAGCAGCCTGTATCTCAGCACAGGAATAAGGTAGGGAAGAATTCTAAGGCTCATTTTGACTGCCTCCAGAAGTTAGATCAGATGGCAAATTGGATTTGGTGCTAGGTCTTTCCCTTTAGGTTTTACCCCAACAATGTTTTCATTCGTTTCGCTCACTCTCGAAATCAAGCATTTTACAGCAGGTTGGAGCAGCCTGTATCTCAGCACAGGAATAAGGTAGGGAAGAATTCTAAGGCTCATTTTGACTGCCTCCAGAAGTTAGATCAGATGGCAAATTGGATTTGGTGCTAGGTCTTTCCCTTTAGGTTTTACCCCAACAATGTTTTCATTAGTTTCGCTCACTCTCGAAATCAAGCATTTTACAGCAGGTTGGAGCAGCCTGTATCTCAGCACAGGAATAAGGTAGGGAAGAATTCTAAGGCTCATTTTGACTGCCTCCAGAAGTTAGATCAGATGGCAAATTGGATTTGGTGCTAGGTCTTTCCCTTTAGGTTTTACCCCAACAATGTTTTCATTAGTTTCGCTCACTCTCGAAATCAAGCATTTTACAGCAGGTTGGAGCAGCCTGTATCTCAGCACAGGAATAAGGTAGGGAAGAATTCTAAGGATCATTTTGACTGCCTCCAGAAGTTAGATCAGATGGCAAATTGGATTTGGTGCTAGGTCTTTCCCTTTAGGTTTTACCCCAACAATGTTTTCATTAGTTTCGCTCACTCTCGAAATCAAGCATTTTACAGCAGGTTGGAGCAGCCTGTATCTCAGCACAGGAATAAGGTAGGGAAGAATTCTAAGGATCATTTTGACTGCCTCCAGAAGTTAGATCAGATGGCAAATTGGATTTGGTGCTAGGTCTTTCCCTTTAGGTTTTACCCCAACAATGTTTTCATTAGTTTCGCTCACTCTCGAAATCAAGCATTTTACAGCAGGTTGGAGCAGCCTGTATCTCAGCACAGGAATAAGGTAGGGAAGAATTCTAAGGCTCGTTTTGACTGCCTCCAGAAGTTAGATCAGATGGCAAATTGGATTTGGTGCTAGGTCTTTCCCTTTAGGTTTACCCCAACAATGTTTTCATTCGTTTCGCTCACTCTCGAAATCAAGCATTTTACAGCAGGTTGGAGCAGCCTGTATCTCAGCACAGGAATAAGGTAGGGAAGAATTCTAAGGCTCATTTTGACTGCCTCCAGAAGTTAGATCAGATGGCAAATTGGATTTGGTGCTAGGTCTTTCCCTTTAGGTTTTACCCCAACAATGTTTTCATTCGTTTCGCTCACTCTCGAAATCAAGCATTTTACAGCAGGTTGGAGCAGCCTGTATCTCAGCACAGGAATAAGGTAGGGAAGAATTCTAAGGCTCATTTTGACTGCCTCCAGAAGTTAGATCAGATGGCAAATTGGATTTGGTGCTAGGTCTTTCCCTTTAGGTTTTACCCCAACAATGTTTTCATTAGTTTCGCTCACTCTCGAAATCAAGCATTTTACAGCAGGTTGGAGCAGCCTGTATCTCAGCACAGGAATAAGGTAGGGAAGAATTCTAAGGCTCATTTTGACTGCCTCCAGAAGTTAGATCAGATGGCAAATTGGATTTGGTGCTAGGTCTTTCCCTTTAGGTTTTACCCCAACAATGTTTTCATTAGTTTCGCTCACTCTCGAAATCAAGCATTTTACAGCAGGTTGGAGCAGCCTGTATCTCAGCACAGGAATAAGGTAGGGAAGAATTCTAAGGATCATTTTGACTGCCTCCAGAAGTTAGATCAGATGGCAAATTGGATTTGGTGCTAGGTCTTTCCCTTTAGGTTTTACCCCAACAATGTTTTCATTAGTTTCGCTCACTCTCGAAATCAAGCATTTTACAGCAGGTTGGAGCAGCCTGTATCTCAGCACAGGAATAAGGTAGGAAGAATTCTAAGGATCATTTTGACTGCCTCCAGAAGTTAGATCAGATGGCAAATTGGATTTGGTGCTAGGTCTTTCCCTTTAGGTTTTACCCCAACAATGTTTTCATTAGTTTCGCTCACTCTCGAAATCAAGCATTTTACAGCAGGTTGGAGCAGCCTGTATCTCAGCACAGGAATAAGGTAGGGAAGAATTCTAAGGCTCGTTTTGACTGCCTCCAGAAGTTAGATCAGATGGCAAATTGGATTTGGTGCTAGGTCTTTCCCTTTAGGTTTTACCCCAACAATGTTTTCATTCGTTTCGCTCACTCTCGAAATCAAGCATTTTACAGCAGGTTGGAGCAGCCTGTATCTCAGCACAGGAATAAGGTAGGGAAGAATTCTAAGGCTCATTTTGACTGCCTCCAGAAGTTAGATCAGATGGCAAATTGGATTTGGTGCTAGGTCTTTCCCTTTAGGTTTTACCCCAACAATGTTTTCATTAGTTTCGCTCACTCTCGAAATCAAGCATTTTACAGCAGGTTGGAGCAGCCTGTATCTCAGCACAGGAATAAGGTAGGGAAGAATTCTAAGGATCATTTTGACTGCCTCCAGAAGTTAGATCAGATGGCAAATTGGATTTGGTGCTAGGTCTTTCCCTTTAGGTTTTACCCCAACAATGTTTTCATTAGTTTCGCTCACTCTCGAAATCAAGCATTTTACAGCAGGTTGGAGCAGCCTGTATCTCAGCACAGGAATAAGGTAGGGAAGAATTCTAAGGATCATTTTGACTGCCTCCAGAAGTTAGATCAGATGGCAAATTGGATTTGGTGCTAGGTCTTTCCCTTTAGGTTTTACCCCAACAATGTTTTCATTAGTTTCGCTCACTCTCGAAATCAAGCATTTTACAGCAGGTTGGAGCAGCCTGTATCTCAGCACAGGAATAAGGTAGGGAAGAATTCTAAGGATCATTTTGACTGCCTCCAGAAGTTAGATCAGATGGCAAATTGGATTTGGTGCTAGGTCTTTCCCTTTAGGTTTTACCCCAACAATGTTTTCATTAGTTTCGCTCACTCTCGAAATCAAGCATTTTACAGCAGGTTGGAGCAGCCTGTATCTCAGCACAGGAATAAGGTAGGGAAGAATTCTAAGGATCATTTTGACTGCCTCCAGAAGTTAGATCAGATGGCAAATTGGATTTGGTGCTAGGTCTTTCCCTTTAGGTTTTACCCCAACAATGTTTTCATTAGTTTCGCTCACTCTCGAAATCAAGCATTTTACAGCAGGTTGGAGCAGCCTGTATCTCAGCACAGGAATAAGGTAGGGAAGAATTCTAAGGATCATTTTGACTGCCTCCAGAAGTTAGATCAGATGGCAAATTGTATTTGGTGCTAGGTCTTTCCCTTTAGGTTTTACCCCAACAATGTTTTCATTAGTTTCGCTCACTCTCGAAATCAAGCATTTTACAGCAGGTTGGAGCAGCCTGTATCTCAGCACAGGAATAAGGTAGGGAAGAATTCTAAGGCTCATTTTGACTGCCTCCAGAAGTTAGATCAGATGGCAAATTGGATTTGGTGCTAGGTCTTTCCCTTTAGGTTTTACCCCAACAATGTTTTCATTAGTTTCGCTCACTCTCGAAATCAAGCATTTTACAGCAGGTTGGAGCAGCCTGTATCTCAGCACAGGAATAAGGTAGGGAAGAATTCTAAGGCTCATTTTGACTGCCTCCAGAAGTTAGATCAGATGGCAAATTGGATTTGGTGCTAGGTCTTTCCCTTTAGGTTTTACCCCAACAATGTTTTCATTAGTTTCGCTCACTCTCGAAATCAAGCATTTTACAGCAGGTTGGAGCAGCCTGTATCTCAGCACAGGAATAAGGTAGGGAAGAATTCTAAGGATCATTTTGACTGCCTCCAGAAGTTAGATCAGATGGCAAATTGGATTTGGTGCTAGGTCTTTCCCTTTAGGTTTTACCCCAACAATGTTTTCATTAGTTTCGCTCACTCTCGAAATCAAGCATTTTACAGCAGGTTGGAGCAGCCTGTATCTCAGCACAGGAATAAGGTAGGGAAGAATTCTAAGGATCATTTTGACTGCCTCCAGAAGTTAGATCAGATGGCAAATTGGATTTGGTGCTAGGTCTTTCCCTTTAGGTTTTACCCCAACAATGTTTTCATTAGTTTCGCTCACTCTCGAAATCAAGCATTTTACAGCAGGTTGGAGCAGCCTGTATCTCAGCACAGGAATAAGGTAGGGAAGAATTCTAAGGCTCATTTTGACTGCCTCCAGAAGTTAGATCAGATGGCAAATTGGATTTGGTGCTAGGTCTTTCCCTTTAGGTTTTACCCCAACAATGTTTTCATTAGTTTCGCTCACTCTCGAAATCAAGCATTTTACAGCAGGTTGGAGCAGCCTGTATCTCAGCACAGGAATAAGGTAGGGAAGAATTCTAAGGATCATTTTGACTGCCTCCAGAAGTTAGATCAGATGGCAAATTGGATTTGGTGCTAGGTCTTTCCCTTTAGGTTTTACCCCAACAATGTTTTCATTAGTTTCGCTCACTCTCGAAATCAAGCATTTTACAGCAGGTTGGAGCAGCCTGTATCTCAGCACAGGAATAAGGTAGGGAAGAATTCTAAGGCTCATTTTGACTGCCTCCAGAAGTTAGATCAGATGGCAAATTGGATTTGGTGCTAGGTCTTTCCCTTTAGGTTTTACCCCAACAATGTTTTCATTAGTTTCGCTCACTCTCGAAATCAAGCATTTTACAGCAGGTTGGAGCAGCCTGTATCTCAGCACAGGAATAAGGTAGGGAAGAATTCTAAGGATCATTTTGACTGCCTCCAGAAGTTAGATCAGATGGCAAATTGGATTTGGTGCTAGGTCTTTCCCTTTAGGTTTTACCCCAACAATGTTTTCATTAGTTTCGCTCACTCTCGAAATCAAGCATTTTACAGCAGGTTGGAGCAGCCTGTATCTCAGCACAGGAATAAGGTAGGGAAGAATTCTAAGGCTCATTTTGACTGCCTCCAGAAGTTAGATCAGATGGCAAATTGGATTTGGTGCTAGGTCTTTCCCTTTAGGTTTTACCCCAACAATGTTTTCATTAGTTTCGCTCACTCTCGAAATCAAGCATTTTACAGCAGGTTGGAGCAGCCTGTATCTCAGCACAGGAATAAAGTAGGGAAGAATTCAAATACTCATTTTGACTGCCTCCAGAAGTTAGATCAGATGGCAAATTGTATTTGGTGCTAGGTCTTTCCCTTTAGGTTTTACCCCAACAATGTTTTCATTAGTTTCGCTCACTCTCGAAATCAAGCATTTTACAGCAGGTTGGAGCAGCCTGTATCTCAGCACAGGAATAAGGTAGGGAAGAATTCAAATACTCATTTTGACTGCCTCCAGAAGTTAGATCAGATGGCAAATTGTATTTGGTGCTAGGTCTTTCCCTTTAGGTTTTACCCCAACAATGTTTTCATTAGTTTCGCTCACTCTCGAAATCAAGCATTTTACAGCAGGTTGGAGCAGCCTGTATCTCAGCACAGGAATAAGGTAGGGAAGAATTCAAATACTCATTTTGACTGCCTCCAGAAGTTAGATCAGATGGCAAATTGGATTTGGTGCTAGGTCTTTCCCTTTAGGTTTTACCCCAACAATGTTTTCATTAGTTTCGCTCACTCTCGAAATCAAGCATTTTACAGCAGGTTGGAGCAGCCTGTATCTCAGCACAGGAATAAGGTAGGGAAGAATTCTAAGGCTCATTTTGACTGCCTCCAGAAGTTAGATCAGATGGCAAATTGGATTTGGTGCTAGGTCTTTCCCTTTAGGTTTTACCCCAACAATGTTTTCATTAGTTTCGCTCACTCTCGAAATCAAGCATTTTACAGCAGGTTGGAGCAGCCTGTATCTCAGCACAGGAATAAGGTAGGGAAGAATTCTAAGGCTCGTTTTGACTGCCTCCAGAAGTTAGATCAGATGGCAAATTGGATTTGGTGCTAGGTCTTTCCCTTTAGGTTTTACCCCAACAATGTTTTCATTCGTTTCGCTCACTCTCGAAATCAAGCATTTTACAGCAGGTTGGAGCAGCCTGTATCTCAGCACAGGAATAAGGTAGGGAAGAATTCTAAGGCTCATTTTGACTGCCTCCAGAAGTTAGATCAGATGGCAAATTGGATTTGGTGCTAGGTCTTTCCCTTTAGGTTTTACCCCAACAATGTTTTCATTAGTTTCGCTCACTCTCGAAATCAAGCATTTTACAGCAGGTTGGAGCAGCCTGTATCTCAGCACAGGAATAAGGTAGGGAAGAATTCTAAGGCTCATTTTGACTGCCTCCAGAAGTTAGATCAGATGGCAAATTGGATTTGGTGCTAGGTCTTTCCCTTTAGGTTTTACCCCAACAATGTTTTCATTAGTTTCGCTCACTCTCGAAATCAAGCATTTTACAGCAGGTTGGAGCAGCCTGTATCTCAGCACAGGAATAAGGTAGGGAAGAATTCTAAGGATCATTTTGACTGCCTCCAGAAGTTAGATCAGATGGCAAATTGGATTTGGTGCTAGGTCTTTCCCTTTAGGTTTTACCCCAACAATGTTTTCATTAGTTTCGCTCACTCTCGAAATCAAGCATTTTACAGCAGGTTGGAGCAGCCTGTATCTCAGCACAGGAATAAGGTAGGGAAGAATTCTAAGGATCATTTTGACTGCCTCCAGAAGTTAGATCAGATGGCAAATTGGATTTGGTGCTAGGTCTTTCCCTTTAGGTTTTACCCCAACAATGTTTTCATTAGTTTCGCTCACTCTCGAAATCAAGCATTTTACAGCAGGTTGGAGCAGCCTGTATCTCAGCACAGGAATAAGGTAGGGAAGAATTCTAAGGATCATTTTGACTGCCTCCAGAAGTTAGATCAGATGGCAAATTGGATTTGGTGCTAGGTCTTTCCCTTTAGGTTTTACCCCAACAATGTTTTCATTAGTTTCGCTCACTCTCGAAATCAAGCATTTTACAGCAGGTTGGAGCAGCCTGTATCTCAGCACAGGAATAAGGTAGGGAAGAATTCTAAGGATCATTTTGACTGCCTCCAGAAGTTAGATCAGATGGCAAATTGTATTTGGTGCTAGGTCTTTCCCTTTAGGTTTTACCCCAACAATGTTTTCATTAGTTTCGCTCACTCTCGAAATCAAGCATTTTACAGCAGGTTGGAGCAGCCTGTATCTCAGCACAGGAATAAGGTAGGGAAGAATTCTAAGGATCATTTTGACTGCCTCCAGAAGTTAGATCAGATGGCAAATTGGATTTGGTGCTAGGTCTTTCCCTTTAGGTTTTACCCCAACAATGTTTTCATTAGTTTCGCTCACTCTCGAAATCAAGCATTTTACAGCAGGTTGGAGCAGCCTGTATCTCAGCACAGGAATAAGGTAGGGAAGAATTCTAAGGCTCATTTTGACTGCCTCCAGAAGTTAGATCAGATGGCAAATTGGATTTGGTGCTAGGTCTTTCCCTTTAGGTTTTACCCCAACAATGTTTTCATTAGTTTCGCTCACTCTCGAAATCAAGCATTTTACAGCAGGTTGGAGCAGCCTGTATCTCAGCACAGGAATAAGGTAGGGAAGAATTCTAAGGATCATTTTGACTGCCTCCAGAAGTTAGATCAGATGGCAAATTGGATTTGGTGCTAGGTCTTTCCCTTTAGGTTTTACCCCAACAATGTTTTCATTAGTTTCGCTCACTCTCGAAATCAAGCATTTTACAGCAGGTTGGAGCAGCCTGTATCTCAGCACAGGAATAAGGTAGGGAAGAATTCTAAGGATCATTTTGACTGCCTCCAGAAGTTAGATCAGATGGCAAATTGGATTTGGTGCTAGGTCTTTCCCTTTAGGTTTTACCCCAACAATGTTTTCATTAGTTTCGCTCACTCTCGAAATCAAGCATTTTTCAGCAGGTTGGAGCAGCCTGTATCTCAGCACAGGAATAAGGTAGGGAAGAATTCTAAGGCTCATTTTGACTGCCTCCAGAAGTTAGATCAGATGGCAAATTGGATTTGGTGCTAGGTCTTTCCCTTTAGGTTTTACCCCAACAATGTTTTCATTAGTTTCGCTCACTCTCGAAATCAAGCATTTTACAGCAGGTTGGAGCAGCCTGTATCTCAGCACAGGAATAAGGTAGGGAAGAATTCTAAGGATCATTTTGACTGCCTCCAGAAGTTAGATCAGATGGCAAATTGGATTTGGTGCTAGGTCTTTCCCTTTAGGTTTTACCCCAACAATGTTTTCATTAGTTTCGCTCACTCTCGAAATCAAGCATTTTACAGCAGGTTGGAGCAGCCTGTATCTCAGCACAGGAATAAGGTAGGGAAGAATTCTAAGGCTCATTTTGACTGCCTCCAGAAGTTAGATCAGATGGCAAATTGGATTTGGTGCTAGGTCTTTCCCTTTAGGTTTTACCCCAACAATGTTTTCATTAGTTTCGCTCACTCTCAAAATCAAGCATTTTACAGCAGGTTGGAGCAGCCTGTATCTCAGCACAGGAATAAGGTAGGGAAGAATTCTAAGGATCATTTTGACTGCCTCCAGAAGTTAGATCAGATGGCAAATTGGATTTGGTGCTAGGTCTTTCCCTTTAGGTTTTACCCCAACAATGTTTTCATTAGTTTCGCTCACTCTCGAAATCAAGCATTTTACAGCAGGTTGGAGCAGCCTGTATCTCAGCACAGGAATAAGGTAGGGAAGAATTCTAAGGCTCATTTTGACTGCCTCCAGAAGTTAGATCAGATGGCAAATTGGATTTGGTGCTAGGTCTTTCCCTTTAGGTTTTACCCCAACAATGTTTTCATTAGTTTCGCTCACTCTCGAAATCAAGCATTTTACAGCAGGTTGGAGCAGCCTGTATCTCAGCACAGGAATAAGGTAGGGAAGAATTCTAAGGCTCATTTTGACTGCCTCCAGAAGTTAGATCAGATGGCAAATTGGATTTGGTGCTAGGTCTTTCCCTTTAGGTTTTACCCCAACAATGTTTTCATTAGTTTCGCTCACTCTCGAAATCAAGCATTTTACAGCAGGTTGGAGCAGCCTGTATCTCAGCACAGGAATAAGGTAGGGAAGAATTCTAAGGCTCATTTTGACTGCCTCCAGAAGTTAGATCAGATGGCAAATTGGATTTGGTGCTAGGTCTTTCCCTTTAGGTTTTACCCCAACAATGTTTTCATTAGTTTCGCTCACTCTCGAAATCAAGCATTTTACAGCAGGTTGGAGCAGCCTGTATCTCAGCACAGGAATAAAGTAGGGAAGAATTCAAATACTCATTTTGACTGCCTCCAGAAGTTAGATCAGATGGCAAATTGTATTTGGTGCTAGGTCTTTCCCTTTAGGTTTTACCCCAACAATGTTTTCATTAGTTTCGCTCACTCTCGAAATCAAGCATTTTACAGCAGGTTGGAGCAGCCTGTATCTCAGCACAGGAATAAGGTAGGGAAGAATTCAAATACTCATTTTGACTGCCTCCAGAAGTTAGATCAGATGGCAAATTGTATTTGGTGCTAGGTCTTTCCCTTTAGGTTTTACCCCAACAATGTTTTCATTAGTTTCGCTCACTCTCGAAATCAAGCATTTTACAGCAGGTTGGAGCAGCCTGTATCTCAGCACAGGAATAAGGTAGGGAAGAATTCAAATACTCATTTTGACTGCCTCCAGAAGTTAGATCAGATGGCAAATTGTATTTGGTGCTAGGTCTTTCCCTTTAGGTTTTACCCCAACAATGTTTTCATTAGTTTCGCTCACTCTCAAAATCAAGCATTTTACAGCAGGTTGGAGCAGCCTGTATCTCAGCACAGGAATAAGGTAGGGAAGAATTCAAATACTCATTTTGACTGCCTCCAGAAGTTAGATCAGATGGCCAATGCAATTTGGTGCTAGGTCTTTCCCTTTAGGTTTTACCCCAACAATGTTTTCATTAGTTTCGCTCACTCTCGAAATCAAGCATTTTACAGCAGGTTGGAGCAGCCTGTATCTCAGCACAGGAATAAGGTAGGGAAGAATTCTAAGGATCATTTTGACTGCCTCCAGAAGTTAGATCAGATGGCAAATTGGATTTGGTGCTAGGTCTTTCCCTTTAGGTTTTACCCCAACAATGTTTTCATTAGTTTCGCTCACTCTCGAAATCAAGCATTTTACAGCAGGTTGGAGCAGCCTGTATCTCAGCACAGGAATAAGGTAGGGAAGAATTGAAATACTCATTTTGACTGCCTCCAGAAGTTAGATCAGATGGCAAATTGTATTTGGTGCTAGGCCTTTCCCTTTAGGTTTTACCCCAACAATGTTTTCATTAGTTTCGCTCACTCTCGAAATCAAGCATTTTACAGCAGGTTGGAGCAGCCTGTATCTCAGCACAGGAATAAGGTAGGGAAGAATTCAAATACTCATTTTGACTGCCTCCAGAAGTTAGATCAGATGGCCTATGCAATTTGGTGCTAGGCCTTTCCCTTTAGGTTTTACCCCAACAATGTTTTCATTAGTTTCGCTCATCTCGAAATCAAGCATTTTACAGCAGGTTGGAGCAGCCTGTATCTCAGCACAGGAATAAGGTAGGGAAGAATTCAAATACTCATTTTGACTGCCTCCAGAAGTTAGATCAGATGGCAAATTGTATTTGGTGCTAGGTCTTTCCCTTTAGGTTTTACCCCAACAATGTTTTCATTAGTTTCGCTCACTCTCGAAATCAAGCATTTTACAGCAGGTTGGAGCAGCCTGTATCTCAGCACAGGAATAAGGTAGGGAAGAATTCAAATACTCATTTTGACTGCCTCCAGAAGTTAGATCAGATGGCAAATTGGATTTGGTGCTAGGTCTTTCCCTTTAGGTTTTACCCCAACAATGTTTTCATTAGTTTCGCTCACTCTCGAAATCAAGCATTTTACAGCAGGTTGGAGCAGCCTGTATCTCAGCACAGGAATAAGGTAGGGAAGAATTCTAAGGATCATTTTGACTGCCTCCAGAAGTTAGATCAGATGGCAAATTGGATTTGGTGCTAGGTCTTTCCCTTTAGGTTTTACCCCAACAATGTTTTCATTAGTTTCGCTCACTCTCGAAATCAAGCATTTTACAGCAGGTTGGAGCAGCCTGTATCTCAGCACAGGAATAAGGTAGGGAAGAATTCAAATACTCATTTTGACTGCCTCCAGAAGTTAGATCAGATGGCAAATTGTATTTGGTGCTAGGTCTTTCCCTTTAGGTTTTACCCCAACAATGTTTTCATTAGTTTCGCTCACTCTCGAAATCAAGCATTTTACAGCAGGTTGGAGCAGCCTGTATCTCAGCACAGGAATAAGGTAGGGAAGAATTCAAATACTCATTTTGACTGCCTCCAGAAGTTAGATCAGATGGCCAATGCAATTTGGTGCTAGGCCTTTCCCTTTAGGTTTTACCCCAACAATGTTTTCATTAGTTTCGCTCACTCTCGAAATCAAGCATTTTACAGCAGGTTGGAGCAGCCTGTATCTCAGCACAGGAATAAGGTAGGGAAGAATTCTAAGGATCATTTTGACTGCCTCCAGAAGTTAGATCAGATGGCAAATTGTATTTGGTGCTAGGTCTTTCCCTTTAGGTTTTACCCCAACAATGTTTTCATTAGTTTCGCTCACTCTCGAAATCAAGCATTTTACAGCAGGTTGGAGCAGCCTGTATCTCAGCACAGGAATAAGGTAGGGAAGAATTCAAATACTCATTTTGACTGCCTCCAGAAGTTAGATCAGATGGCAAATTGTATTTGGTGCTAGGTCTTTCCCTTTAGGTTTTACCCCAACAATGTTTTCATTAGTTTCGCTCACTCTCGAAATCAAGCATTTTACAGCAGGTTGGAGCAGCCTGTATCTCAGCACAGGAATAAGGTAGGGAAGAATTCTAAGGCTCATTTTGACTGCCTCCAGAAGTTAGATCAGATGGCAAATTGGATTTGGTGCTAGGTCTTTCCCTTTAGGTTTTACCCCAACAATGTTTTCATTAGTTTCGCTCACTCTCGAAATCAAGCATTTTACAGCAGGTTGGAGCAGCCTGTATCTCAGCACAGGAATAAAGTAGGGAAGAATTCAAATACTCATTTTGACTGCCTCCAGAAGTTAGATCAGATGGCAAATTGTATTTGGTGCTAGGTCTTTCCCTTTAGGTTTTACCCCAACAATGTTTTCATTAGTTTCGCTCACTCTCGAAATCAAGCATTTTACAGCAGGTTGGAGCAGCCTGTATCTCAGCACAGGAATAAGGTAGGGAAGAATTCAAATACTCATTTTGACTGCCTCCAGAAGTTAGATCAGATGGCAAATTGTATTTGGTGCTAGGTCTTTCCCTTTAGGTTTTACCCCAACAATGTTTTCATTAGTTTCGCTCACTCTCGAAATCAAGCATTTTACAGCAGGTTGGAGCAGCCTGTATCTCAGCACAGGAATAAGGTAGGGAAGAATTCAAATACTCATTTTGACTGCCTCCAGAAGTTAGATCAGATGGCAAATTGTATTTGGTGCTAGGTCTTTCCCTTTAGGTTTTACCCCAACAATGTTTTCATTAGTTTCGCTCACTCTCAAAATCAAGCATTTTACAGCAGGTTGGAGCAGCCTGTATCTCAGCACAGGAATAAGGTAGGGAAGAATTCAAATACTCATTTTGACTGCCTCCAGAAGTTAGATCAGATGGCCAATGCAATTTGGTGCTAGGTCTTTCCCTTTAGGTTTTACCCCAACAATGTTTTCATTAGTTTCGCTCACTCTCGAAATCAAGCATTTTACAGCAGGTTGGAGCAGCCTGTATCTCAGCACAGGAATAAGGTAGGGAAGAATTCTAAGGATCATTTTGACTGCCTCCAGAAGTTAGATCAGATGGCAAATTGGATTTGGTGCTAGGTCTTTCCCTTTAGGTTTTACCCCAACAATGTTTTCATTAGTTTCGCTCACTCTCGAAATCAAGCATTTTACAGCAGGTTGGAGCAGCCTGTATCTCAGCACAGGAATAAGGTAGGGAAGAATTGAAATACTCATTTTGACTGCCTCCAGAAGTTAGATCAGATGGCAAATTGTATTTGGTGCTAGGCCTTTCCCTTTAGGTTTTACCCCAACAATGTTTTCATTAGTTTCGCTCACTCTCGAAATCAAGCATTTTACAGCAGGTTGGAGCAGCCTGTATCTCAGCACAGGAATAAGGTAGGGAAGAATTCAAATACTCATTTTGACTGCCTCCAGAAGTTAGATCAGATGGCAAATTGGATTTGGTGCTAGGTCTTTCCCTTTAGGTTTTACCCCAACAATGTTTTCATTAGTTTCGCTCACTCTCGAAATCAAGCATTTTACAGCAGGTTGGAGCAGCCTGTATCTCAGCACAGGAATAAGGTAGGGAAGAATTCTAAGGATCATTTTGACTGCCTCCAGAAGTTAGATCAGATGGCAAATTGGATTTGGTGCTAGGTCTTTCCCTTTAGGTTTTACCCCAACAATGTTTTCATTAGTTTCGCTCACTCTCGAAATCAAGCATTTTACAGCAGGTTGGAGCAGCCTGTATCTCAGCACAGGAATAAGGTAGGGAAGAATTCAAATACTCATTTTGACTGCCTCCAGAAGTTAGATCAGATGGCAAATTGTATTTGGTGCTAGGTCTTTCCCTTTAGGTTTTACCCCAACAATGTTTTCATTAGTTTCGCTCACTCTCGAAATCAAGCATTTTACAGCAGGTTGGAGCAGCCTGTATCTCAGCACAGGAATAAGGTAGGGAAGAATTCAAATACTCATTTTGACTGCCTCCAGAAGTTAGATCAGATGGCCAATGCAATTTGGTGCTAGGCCTTTCCCTTTAGGTTTTACCCCAACAATGTTTTCATTAGTTTCGCTCACTCTCGAAATCAAGCATTTTACAGCAGGTTGGAGCAGCCTGTATCTCAGCACAGGAATAAGGTAGGGAAGAATTCTAAGGATCATTTTGACTGCCTCCAGAAGTTAGATCAGATGGCAAATTGTATTTGGTGCTAGGTCTTTCCCTTTAGGTTTTACCCCAACAATGTTTTCATTAGTTTCGCTCACTCTCGAAATCAAGCATTTTACAGCAGGTTGGAGCAGCCTGTATCTCAGCACAGGAATAAGGTAGGGAAGAATTCAAATACTCATTTTGACTGCCTCCAGAAGTTAGATCAGATGGCAAATTGTATTTGGTGCTAGGTCTTTCCCTTTAGGTTTTACCCCAACAATGTTTTCATTAGTTTCGCTCACTCTCGAAATCAAGCATTTTACAGCAGGTTGGAGCAGCCTGTATCTCAGCACAGGAATAAGGTAGGGAAGAATTCTAAGGCTCATTTTGACTGCCTCCAGAAGTTAGATCAGATGGCAAATTGGATTTGGTGCTAGGTCTTTCCCTTTAGGTTTTACCCCAACAATGTTTTCATTAGTTTCGCTCACTCTCGAAATCAAGCATTTTACAGCAGGTTGGAGCAGCCTGTATCTCAGCACAGGAATAAAGTAGGGAAGAATTCAAATACTCATTTTGACTGCCTCCAGAAGTTAGATCAGATGGCAAATTGTATTTGGTGCTAGGTCTTTCCCTTTAGGTTTTACCCCAACAATGTTTTCATTAGTTTCGCTCACTCTCGAAATCAAGCATTTTACAGCAGGTTGGAGCAGCCTGTATCTCAGCACAGGAATAAGGTAGGGAAGAATTCAAATACTCATTTTGACTGCCTCCAGAAGTTAGATCAGATGGCAAATTGTATTTGGTGCTAGGTCTTTCCCTTTAGGTTTTACCCCAACAATGTTTTCATTAGTTTCGCTCACTCTCGAAATCAAGCATTTTACAGCAGGTTGGAGCAGCCTGTATCTCAGCACAGGAATAAGGTAGGGAAGAATTCAAATACTCATTTTGACTGCCTCCAGAAGTTAGATCAGATGGCAAATTGTATTTGGTGCTAGGTCTTTCCCTTTAGGTTTTACCCCAACAATGTTTTCATTAGTTTCGCTCACTCTCAAAATCAAGCATTTTACAGCAGGTTGGAGCAGCCTGTATCTCAGCACAGGAATAAGGTAGGGAAGAATTCAAATACTCATTTTGACTGCCTCCAGAAGTTAGATCAGATGGCCAATGCAATTTGGTGCTAGGTCTTTCCCTTTAGGTTTTACCCCAACAATGTTTTCATTAGTTTCGCTCACTCTCGAAATCAAGCATTTTACAGCAGGTTGGAGCAGCCTGTATCTCAGCACAGGAATAAGGTAGGGAAGAATTCTAAGGATCATTTTGACTGCCTCCAGAAGTTAGATCAGATGGCAAATTGGATTTGGTGCTAGGTCTTTCCCTTTAGGTTTTACCCCAACAATGTTTTCATTAGTTTCGCTCACTCTCGAAATCAAGCATTTTACAGCAGGTTGGAGCAGCCTGTATCTCAGCACAGGAATAAGGTAGGGAAGAATTGAAATACTCATTTTGACTGCCTCCAGAAGTTAGATCAGATGGCAAATTGTATTTGGTGCTAGGCCTTTCCCTTTAGGTTTTACCCCAACAATGTTTTCATTAGTTTCGCTCACTCTCGAAATCAAGCATTTTACAGCAGGTTGGAGCAGCCTGTATCTCAGCACAGGAATAAGGTAGGGAAGAATTCTAAGGATCATTTTGACTGCCTCCAGAAGTTAGATCAGATGGCCAATGCAATTTGGTGCTAGGCCTTTCCCTTTAGGTTTTACCCCAACAATGTTTTCATTAGTTTCGCTCACTCTCGAAATCAAGCATTTTACAGCAGGTTGGAGCAGCCTGTATCTCAGCACAGGAATAAGGTAGGGAAGAATTCAAATACTCATTTTGACTGCCTCCAGAAGTTAGATCAGATGGCCTATGCAATTTGGTGCTAGGCCTTTCCCTTTAGGTTTTACCCCAACAATGTTTTCATTAGTTTCGCTCATCTCGAAATCAAGCATTTTACAGCAGGTTGGAGCAGCCTGTATCTCAGCACAGGAATAAGGTAGGGAAGAATTCAAATACTCATTTTGACTGCCTCCAGAAGTTAGATCAGATGGCAAATTGTATTTGGTGCTAGGTCTTTCCCTTTAGGTTTTACCCCAACAATGTTTTCATTAGTTTCGCTCACTCTCGAAATCAAGCATTTTACAGCAGGTTGGAGCAGCCTGTATCTCAGCACAGGAATAAGGTAGGGAAGAATTCAAATACTCATTTTGACTGCCTCCAGAAGTTAGATCAGATGGCCAATGCAATTTGGTGCTAGGCCTTTCCCTTTAGGTTTTACCCCAACAATGTTTTCATTAGTTTCGCTCACTCTCGAAATCAAGCATTTTACAGCAGGTTGGAGCAGCCTGTATCTCAGCACAGGAATAAGGTAGGGAAGAATTCTAAGGATCATTTTGACTGCCTCCAGAAGTTAGATCAGATGGCAAATTGGATTTGGTGCTAGGTCTTTCCCTTTAGGTTTTACCCCAACAATGTTTTCATTAGTTTCGCTCACTCTCGAAATCAAGCATTTTACAGCAGGTTGGAGCAGCCTGTATCTCAGCACAGGAATAAGGTAGGGAAGAATTCAAATACTCATTTTGACTGCCTCCAGAAGTTAGATCAGATGGCCAATGCAATTTGGTGCTAGGCCTTTCCCTTTAGGTTTTACCCCAACAATGTTTTCATTAGTTTCGCTCACTCTCGAAATCAAGCATTTTACAGCAGGTTGGAGCAGCCTGTATCTCAGCACAGGAATAAGGTAGGGAAGAATTCTAAGGATCATTTTGACTGCCTCCAGAAGTTAGATCAGATGGCAAATTGTATTTGGTGCTAGGTCTTTCCCTTTAGGTTTTACCCCAACAATGTTTTCATTAGTTTCGCTCACTCTCGAAATCAAGCATTTTACAGCAGGTTGGAGCAGCCTGTATCTCAGCACAGGAATAAGGTAGGGAAGAATTCAAATACTCATTTTGACTGCCTCCAGAAGTTAGATCAGATGGCAAATTGTATTTGGTGCTAGGTCTTTCCCTTTAGGTTTTACCCCAACAATGTTTTCATTAGTTTCGCTCACTCTCGAAATCAAGCATTTTACAGCAGGTTGGAGCAGCCTGTATCTCAGCACAGGAATAAGGTAGGGAAGAATTCAAATACTCATTTTGACTGCCTCCAGAAGTTAGATCAGATGGCAAATTGTATTTGGTGCTAGGCCTTTCCCTTTAGGTTTTACCCCAACAATGTTTTCATTAGTTTCGCTCACTCTCGAAATCAAGCATTTTACAGCAGGTTGGAGCAGCCTGTATCTCAGCACAGGAATAAGGTAGGGAAGAATTCTAAGGATCATTTTGACTGCCTCCAGAAGTTAGATCAGATGGCAAATTGGATTTGGTGCTAGGTCTTTCCCTTTAGGTTTTACCCCAACAATGTTTTCATTAGTTTCGCTCACTCTCGAAATCAAGCATTTTACAGCAGGTTGGAGCAGCCTGTATCTCAGCACAGGAATAAGGTAGGGAAGAATTCTAAGGATCATTTTGACTGCCTCCAGAAGTTAGATCAGATGGCAAATTGTATTTGGTGCTAGGTCTTTCCCTTTAGGTTTTACCCCAACAATGTTTTCATTAGTTTCGCTCACTCTCGAAATCAAGCATTTTACAGCAGGTTGGAGCAGCCTGTATCTCAGCACAGGAATAAGGTAGGGAAGAATTCTAAGGATCATTTTGACTGCCTCCAGAAGTTAGATCAGATGGCAAATTGGATTTGGTGCTAGGTCTTTCCCTTTAGGTTTTACCCCAACAATGTTTTCATTAGTTTCGCTCACTCTCGAAATCAAGCATTTTACAGCAGGTTGGAGCAGCCTGTATCTCAGCACAGGAATAAGGTAGGGAAGAATTCTAAGGCTCATTTTGACTGCCTCCAGAAGTTAGATCAGATGGCAAATTGGATTTGGTGCTAGGTCTTTCCCTTTAGGTTTTACCCCAACAATGTTTTCATTAGTTTCGCTCACTCTCGAAATCAAGCATTTTACAGCAGGTTGGAGCAGCCTGTATCTCAGCACAGGAATAAGGTAGGGAAGAATTCTAAGGATCATTTTGACTGCCTCCAGAAGTTAGATCAGATGGCAAATTGGATTTGGTGCTAGGTCTTTCCCTTTAGGTTTTACCCCAACAATGTTTTCATTAGTTTCGCTCACTCTCGAAATCAAGCATTTTACAGCAGGTTGGAGCAGCCTGTATCTCAGCACAGGAATAAGGTAGGGAAGAATTCTAAGGATCATTTTGACTGCCTCCAGAAGTTAGATCAGATGGCAAATTGGATTTGGTGCTAGGTCTTTCCCTTTAGGTTTTACCCCAACAATGTTTTCATTAGTTTCGCTCACTCTCGAAATCAAGCATTTTTCAGCAGGTTGGAGCAGCCTGTATCTCAGCACAGGAATAAGGTAGGGAAGAATTCTAAGGCTCATTTTGACTGCCTCCAGAAGTTAGATCAGATGGCAAATTGGATTTGGTGCTAGGTCTTTCCCTTTAGGTTTTACCCCAACAATGTTTTCATTAGTTTCGCTCACTCTCGAAATCAAGCATTTTACAGCAGGTTGGAGCAGCCTGTATCTCAGCACAGGAATAAGGTAGGGAAGAATTCTAAGGATCATTTTGACTGCCTCCAGAAGTTAGATCAGATGGCAAATTGGATTTGGTGCTAGGTCTTTCCCTTTAGGTTTTACCCCAACAATGTTTTCATTAGTTTCGCTCACTCTCGAAATCAAGCATTTTACAGCAGGTTGGAGCAGCCTGTATCTCAGCACAGGAATAAGGTAGGGAAGAATTCTAAGGCTCATTTTGACTGCCTCCAGAAGTTAGATCAGATGGCAAATTGGATTTGGTGCTAGGTCTTTCCCTTTAGGTTTTACCCCAACAATGTTTTCATTAGTTTCGCTCACTCTCAAAATCAAGCATTTTACAGCAGGTTGGAGCAGCCTGTATCTCAGCACAGGAATAAGGTAGGGAAGAATTCTAAGGATCATTTTGACTGCCTCCAGAAGTTAGATCAGATGGCAAATTGGATTTGGTGCTAGGTCTTTCCCTTTAGGTTTTACCCCAACAATGTTTTCATTAGTTTCGCTCACTCTCGAAATCAAGCATTTTACAGCAGGTTGGAGCAGCCTGTATCTCAGCACAGGAATAAGGTAGGGAAGAATTCTAAGGCTCATTTTGACTGCCTCCAGAAGTTAGATCAGATGGCAAATTGGATTTGGTGCTAGGTCTTTCCCTTTAGGTTTTACCCCAACAATGTTTTCATTAGTTTCGCTCACTCTCGAAATCAAGCATTTTACAGCAGGTTGGAGCAGCCTGTATCTCAGCACAGGAATAAGGTAGGGAAGAATTCTAAGGCTCATTTTGACTGCCTCCAGAAGTTAGATCAGATGGCAAATTGGATTTGGTGCTAGGTCTTTCCCTTTAGGTTTTACCCCAACAATGTTTTCATTAGTTTTGCTCACTCTCGAAATCAAGCATTTTACAGCAGGTTGGAGCAGCCTGTATCTCAGCACAGGAATAAGGTAGGGAAGAATTCTAAGGCTCATTTTGACTGCCTCCAGAAGTTAGATCAGATGGCAAATTGGATTTGGTGCTAGGTCTTTCCCTTTAGGTTTTACCCCAACAATGTTTTCATTAGTTTCGCTCACTCTCGAAATCAAGCATTTTACAGCAGGTTGGAGCAGCCTGTATCTCAGCACAGGAATAAAGTAGGGAAGAATTCAAATACTCATTTTGACTGCCTCCAGAAGTTAGATCAGATGGCAAATTGTATTTGGTGCTAGGTCTTTCCCTTTAGGTTTTACCCCAACAATGTTTTCATTAGTTTCGCTCACTCTCGAAATCAAGCATTTTACAGCAGGTTGGAGCAGCCTGTATCTCAGCACAGGAATAAGGTAGGGAAGAATTCAAATACTCATTTTGACTGCCTCCAGAAGTTAGATCAGATGGCAAATTGTATTTGGTGCTAGGTCTTTCCCTTTAGGTTTTACCCCAACAATGTTTTCATTAGTTTCGCTCACTCTCGAAATCAAGCATTTTACAGCAGGTTGGAGCAGCCTGTATCTCAGCACAGGAATAAGGTAGGGAAGAATACAAATACTCATTTTGACTGCCTCCAGAAGTTAGATCAGATGGCAAATTGTATTTGGTGCTAGGTCTTTCCCTTTAGGTTTTACCCCAACAATGTTTTCATTAGTTTCGCTCACTCTCAAAATCAAGCATTTTACAGCAGGTTGGAGCAGCCTGTATCTCAGCACAGGAATAAGGTAGGGAAGAATTCAAATACTCATTTTGACTGCCTCCAGAAGTTAGATCAGATGGCCAATGCAATTTGGTGCTAGGTCTTTCCCTTTAGGTTTTACCCCAACAATGTTTTCATTAGTTTCGCTCACTCTCGAAATCAAGCATTTTACAGCAGGTTGGAGCAGCCTGTATCTCAGCACAGGAATAAGGTAGGGAAGAATTCTAAGGATCATTTTGACTGCCTCCAGAAGTTAGATCAGATGGCAAATTGGATTTGGTGCTAGGTCTTTCCCTTTAGGTTTTACCCCAACAATGTTTTCATTAGTTTCGCTCACTCTCGAAATCAAGCATTTTACAGCAGGTTGGAGCAGCCTGTATCTCAGCACAGGAATAAGGTAGGGAAGAATTGAAATACTCATTTTGACTGCCTCCAGAAGTTAGATCAGATGGCAAATTGGATTTGGTGCTAGGCCTTTCCCTTTAGGTTTTACCCCAACAATGTTTTCATTAGTTTCGCTCACTCTCGAAATCAAGCATTTTACAGCAGGTTGGAGCAGCCTGTATCTCAGCACAGGAATAAGGTAGGGAAGAATTCTAAGGATCATTTTGACTGCCTCCAGAAGTTAGATCAGATGGCCAATGCAATTTGGTGCTAGGCCTTTCCCTTTAGGTTTTACCCCAACAATGTTTTCATTAGTTTCGCTCACTCTCGAAATCAAGCATTTTACAGCAGGTTGGAGCAGCCTGTATCTCAGCACAGGAATAAGGTAGGGAAGAATTCAAATACTCATTTTGACTGCCTCCAGAAGTTAGATCAGATGGCCTATGCAATTTGGTGCTAGGCCTTTCCCTTTAGGTTTTACCCCAACAATGTTTTCATTAGTTTCGCTCATCTCGAAATCAAGCATTTTACAGCAGGTTGGAGCAGCCTGTATCTCAGCACAGGAATAAGGTAGGGAAGAATTCAAATACTCATTTTGACTGCCTCCAGAAGTTAGATCAGATGGCCAATGCAATTTGGTGCTAGGCCTTTCCCTTTAGGTTTTACCCCAACAATGTTTTCATTAGTTTCGCTCACTCTCGAAATCAAGCATTTTACAGCAGGTTGGAGCAGCCTGTATCTCAGCACAGGAATAAGGTAGGGAAGAATTCTAAGGATCATTTTGACTGCCTCCAGAAGTTAGATCAGATGGCAAATTGGATTTGGTGCTAGGTCTTTCCCTTTAGGTTTTACCCCAACAATGTTTTCATTAGTTTCGCTCACTCTCGAAATCAAGCATTTTACAGCAGGTTGGAGCAGCCTGTATCTCAGCACAGGAATAAGGTAGGGAAGAATTCAAATACTCATTTTGACTGCCTCCAGAAGTTAGATCAGATGGCAAATTGTATTTGGTGCTAGGTCTTTCCCTTTAGGTTTTACCCCAACAATGTTTTCATTAGTTTCGCTCACTCTCGAAATCAAGCATTTTACAGCAGGTTGGAGCAGCCTGTATCTCAGCACAGGAATAAGGTAGGGAAGAATTCAAATACTCATTTTGACTGCCTCCAGAAGTTAGATCAGATGGCCAATGCAATTTGGTGCTAGGCCTTTCCCTTTAGGTTTTACCCCAACAATGTTTTCATTAGTTTCGCTCACTCTCGAAATCAAGCATTTTACAGCAGGTTGGAGCAGCCTGTATCTCAGCACAGGAATAAGGTAGGGAAGAATTCTAAGGATCATTTTGACTGCCTCCAGAAGTTAGATCAGATGGCAAATTGTATTTGGTGCTAGGTCTTTCCCCTTTAGGTTTTACCCCAACAATGTTTTCATTAGTTTCGCTCACTCTCGAAATCAAGCATTTTACAGCAGGTTGGAGCAGCCTGTATCTCAGCACAGGAATAAGGTAGGGAAGAATTCAAATACTCATTTTGACTGCCTCCAGAAGTTAGATCAGATGGCAAATTGTATTTGGTGCTAGGTCTTTCCCTTTAGGTTTTACCCCAACAATGTTTTCATTAGTTTCGCTCACTCTCGAAATCAAGCATTTTACAGCAGGTTGGAGCAGCCTGTATCTCAGCACAGGAATAAGGTAGGGAAGAATTCAAATACTATTTTGACTGCCTCCAGAAGTTAGATCAGATGGCAAATTGTATTTGGTGCTAGGTCCTTTCCCTTTAGGTTTTACCCCAACAATGTTTTCATTAGTTTCGCTCACTCTCGAAATCAAGCATTTTACAGCAGGTTGGAGCAGCCTGTATCTCAGCACAGGAATAAGGTAGGGAAGAATTCAAATACTCATTTTGACTGCCTCCAGAAGTTAGATCAGATGGCAAATTGTATTTGGTGCTAGGTCTTTCCCTTTAGGTTTTACCCCAACAATGTTTTCATTAGTTTCGCTCACTCTCGAAATCAAGCATTTTACAGCAGGTTGAGCAGCCTGTATCTCAGCACAGGAATAAGGTAGGGAAGAATTCAAATACTCATTTTGGACTGCCTCCAGAAGTTAGATCAGATGGCAAATTGTATTTGGTGCTAGGTCTTTCCCTTTAGGTTTTACCCCAACAATGTTTTCATTAGTTTCGCTCACTCTCAAAATCAAGCATTTTACAGCAGGTTGGAGCAGCCTGTATCTCAGCACAGGAATAAGGTAGGGAAGAATTCAAATACTCATTTTGACTGCCTCCAGAAGTTAGATCAGATGGCCAATGCAATTTGGTGCTAGGTCTTTCCCTTTAGGTTTTACCCCAACAATGTTTTCATTAGTTTCGCTCACTCTCGAAATCAAGCATTTTACAGCAGGTTGGAGCAGCCTGTATCTCAGCACAGGAATAAGGTTAGGGAAGAATTCTAAGGATCATTTTGACTGCCTCCAGAAGTTAGATCAGATGGCAAATTGGATTTGGTGCTAGGTCTTTCCCTTTAGGTTTTACCCCAACAATGTTTTCATTAGTTTCGCTCACTCTCGAAATCAAGCATTTTACAGCAGGTTGGAGCAGCCTGTATCTCAGCACAGGAATAAGGTAGGGAAGAATTGAAATACTCATTTTGACTGCCTCCAGAAGTTAGATCAGATGGCAAATTGTATTTGGTGCTAGGCCTTTCCTTTAGGTTTTACCCCAACAATGTTTTCATTAGTTTCGCTCACTCTCGAAATCAAGCATTTTACAGCAGGTTGGAGCAGCCTGTATCTCAGCACAGGAATAAGGTAGGGAAGAATTCTAAGGATCATTTTGACTGCCTCCAGAAGTTAGATCAGATGGCCAATGCAATTTGGTGCTAGGCCTTTCCCTTTAGGTTTTACCCCAACAATGTTTTCATTAGTTTCGCTCACTCTCGAAATCAAGCATTTTACAGCAGGTTGGAGCAGCCTGTATCTCAGCACAGGAATAAGGTAGGGAAGAATTCAAATACTCATTTTGACTGCCTCCAGAAGTTAGATCAGATGGCCTATGCAATTTGGTGCTAGGCCTTTCCTTTAGGTTTTACCCCCAACAATGTTTTCATTAGTTTCGCTCATCTCGAAATCAAGCATTTTACAGCAGGTTGGAGCAGCCTGTATCTCAGCACAGGAATAAGGTAGGGAAGAATTCAAATACTCATTTTGACTGCCTCCAGAAGTTAGATCAGATGGCCAATGCAATTTGGTGCTAGGCCTTTCCCTTTAGGTTTTACCCCAACAATGTTTTCATTAGTTTCGCTCACTCTCGAATCAAGCATTTTACAGCAGGTTGGAGCAGCCTGTATCTCAGCACAGGAATAAGGTAGGGAAGAATTCTAAGGATCATTTTGACTGCCTCCAGAAGTTAGATCAGATGGCAAATTGGATTTGGTGCTAGGTCTTTCCCTTTAGGTTTTACCCCAACAATGTTTTCATTAGTTTCGCTCACTCTCGAAATCAAGCATTTTACAGCAGGTTGGAGCAGCCTGTATCTCAGCACAGGAATAAGGTAGGGAAGAATTCAAATACTCATTTTGACTGCCTCCAGAAGTTAGATCAGATGGCAAATTGTATTTGGTGCTAGGTCTTTCCCTTTAGGTTTTACCCCAACAATGTTTTCATTAGTTTCGCTCACTCTCGAAATCAAGCATTTTACAGCAGGTTGGAGCAGCCTGTATCTCAGCACAGGAATAAGGTAGGGAAGAATTCAAATACTCATTTTGACTGCCTCCAGAAGTTAGATCAGATGGCCAATGCAATTTGGTGCTAGGCCTTTCCCTTTAGGTTATTACCCCAACAATGTTTTCATTAGTTTCGCTCACTCTCGAAATCAAGCAATTTTACAGCAGGTTGGAGCAGCCTGTATCTCAGCACAGGAATAAGGTAGGGAAGAATTCTAAGGATCATTTTGACTGCCTCCAGAAGTTAGATCAGATGGCAAATTGTATTTGGTGCTAGGTCTTTCCCTTTAGGTTTTACCCCAACAATGTTTTCATTAGTTTCGCTCACTCTCGAAATCAAGCATTTTACAGCAGGTTGGAGCAGCCTGTATCTCAGCACAGGAATAAGGTAGGGAAGAATTCAAATTACTCATTTTGACTGCCTCCAGAAGTTAGATCAGATGGCCAATTGTATTTGGTGCTAGGCCTTTCCCTTTAGGTTTTACCCCCAACAATGTTTTCATTAGTTTCGCTCACTCTCGAAATCAAGCATTTTACAGCAGGTTGGAGCAGCCTGTATCTCAGCACAGGAATAAGGTAGGGAAGAATTCAAATACTCATTTTGACTGCCTCCAGAAGTTAGATCAGATGGCAAATTGTATTTGGTGCTAGGTCTTTCCCTTTAGGTTTTACCCCAACAATGTTTTCATTAGTTTCGCTCACTCTCGAAATCAAGCATTTTACAGCAGGTTGGAGCAGCCTGTATCTCAGCACAGGAATAAGGTAGGGAAGAATTCAAATACTCATTTTGACTGCCTCCAGAAGTTAGATCAGATGGCAAATTGTATTTGGTGCTAGGTCTTTCCCTTTAGGTTTTACCCCAACAATGTTTTCATTAGTTTCGCTCACTCTCAAAATCAAGCATTTTACAGCAGGTTGGAGCAGCCTGTATCTCAGCACAGGAATAAGGTAGGGGAAGAATTCAAATACTCATTTTGACTGCCTCCAGAAGTTAGATCAGATGGCCAATGCAATTTGGTGCTAGGTCTTTCCCTTTAGGTTTTACCCCAACAATGTTTTCATTAGTTTCGCTCACTCTCGAAATCAAGCATTTTACAGCAGGTTGGAGCAGCCTGTATCTCAGCACAGGAATAAGGTAGGGAAGAATTCTAAGGATCATTTTGACTGCCTCCAGAAGTTAGATCAGATGGCAAATTGGATTTGGTGCTAGGTCTTTCCCTTTAGGTTTTACCCCAACAATGTTTTCATTAGTTTCGCTCACTCTCGAAATCAAGCATTTTACAGCAGGTTGGAGCAGCCTGTATCTCAGCACAGGAATAAGGTAGGGAAGAATTGAAATACTCATTTTGACTGCCTCCAG
The DNA here is from genome assembly GCF_026170545.1 of Melanerpes formicivorus. Lineage (NCBI taxonomy): Eukaryota > Metazoa > Chordata > Aves > Piciformes > Picidae > Melanerpes > Melanerpes formicivorus. Next base: position 28,705 of record NW_027142916.1, read on the forward strand.
AAGTTAGATCAGATGGCAAATTGTATTTGGTGCTAGGCCTTTCCCTTTAGGTTTTACCCCAACAATGTTTTCATTAGTTTCGCTCACTCCTCGAAATCAAGCATTTTACAGCAGGTTGGAGCAGCCTGTATCTCAGCACAGGAATAAGGTAGGGAAGAATTCTAAGGATCATTTTGACTGCCTCCAGAAGTTAGATCAGATGGCCAATGCAATTTGGTGCTAGGCCTTTCCCTTTAGGTTTTACCCCAACAATGTTTTCATTAGTTTCGCTCACTCTCGAAATCAAGCATTTTACAGCAGTTGGAGCAGCCTGTATCTCAGCACAGGAATAAGGTAGGGAAGAATTCAAATACTCATTTTGACTGCCTCCAGAAGTTAGATCAGATGGCCTATGCAATTTGGTGCTAGGCCTTTCCCTTTAGGTTTTACCCCAACAATGTTTTCATTAGTTTCGCTCATCTCGAAATCAAGCATTTTTAACAGCAGGTTGGAGCAGCCTGTATCTCAGCACAGGAATAAGGTAGGGGAAGAATTCAAATACTCATTTTGACTGCCTCCAGAAGTTAGATCAGATGGCCAATGCAATTTGGTGCTAGGCCTTTCCCTTTAGGTTTTACCCCAACAATGTTTTCATAGTTTCGCTCACTCTCGAAATCAAGCATTTACAGCAGGTTGGAGCAGCCTGTATCTCAGCACAGGAATAAGGTAGGGAAGAATTCTAAGGATCATTTTGACTGCCTCCAGAAGTTAGATCAGATGGCAAATTGGATTTGGTGCTAGGTCTTTCCCTTTAGGTTTTACCCCAACAATGTTTTCATTAGTTTCGCTCACTCTCGAAATCAAGCATTTTACAGCAGGTTGGAGCAGCCTGTATCTCAGCACAGGAATAAGGTAGGGAAGAATTCAAATACTCATTTTGACTGCCTCCAGAAGTTTAGATCAGATGGCAAATTGTATTTGGTGCTAGGTCTTTCCCTTTAGGTTTTACCCCAACAATGTTTTCATTAGTTTCGCTCACTCTCGAAATCAAGCATTTTACAGCAGGTTGGAGCAGCCTGTATCTCAGCACAGGAATAAGGTAGGGAAGAATTCAAATACTCATTTTGACTGCCTCCAGAAGTTAGATCAGATGGCCAATGCAATTTGGTGCTAGGCCTTTCCCTTTAGGTTTTACCCCAACAATGTTTTCATTAGTTTCGCTCACTCTCGAAATCAAGCATTTTACAGGCAGGTTGGAGCAGCCTGTATCTCAGCACAGGAATAAGGTAGGGAAGAATTCTAAGGATCATTTTGACTGCCTCCAGAAGTTAGATCAGATGGCAAATTGTATTTGGTGCTAGGTCTTTCCCTTTAGGTTTTACCCCAACAATGTTTTCATTAGTTTCGCTCACTCTCGAAATCAAGCATTTTACAGCAGGTTGGAGCAGCCTGTATCTCAGCACAGGAATAAGGTAGGGAAGAATTCAAATACTCATTTTGACTGCCTCCAGAAGTTAGATCAGATGGCCAATTGTATTTGGTGCTAGGTCTTTCCCTTTAGGTTTTACCCCAACAATGTTTTCATTAGTTTCGCTCACTCTCGAAATCAAGCATTTTACAGCAGGTTGGAGCAGCCTGTATCTCAGCACAGGAATAAGGTAGGGAAGAATTCAAATACTCATTTTGACTGCCTCCAGAAGTTAGATCAGATGGCAAATTGTATTTGGTGCTAGGCCTTTCCCTTTAGGTTTTACCCCAACAATGTTTTCATTAGTTTCGCTCACTCTCGAAATCAAGCATTTTACAGCAGGTTGGAGCAGCCTGTATCTCAGCACAGGAATAAGGTAGGGAAGAATTCAAATACTCATTTTGACTGCCTCCAGAAGTTAGATCAGATGGCAAATTGTATTTGGTGCTAGGTCTTTCCCTTTAGGTTTTACCCCAACAATGTTTTCATTAGTTTCGCTCACTCTCAAAATCAAGCATTTTACAGCAGGTTGGAGCAGCCTGTATCTCAGCACAGGAATAAGGTATGGGAAGAATTCAAATACTCATTTTGACTGCCTCCAGAAGTTAGATCAGATGGCCAATGCAATTTGGTGCTAGGTCTTTCCCTTTAGGTTTTACCCCAACAATGTTTTCATTAGTTTCGCTCACTCTCGAAATCAAGCATTTTACAGCAGGTTGGAGCAGCCTGTATCTCAGCACAGGAATAAGGTAGGGAAGAATTCTAAGGATCATTTTGACTGCCTCCAGAAGTTAGATCAGATGGCAAATTGGATTTGGTGCTAGGTCTTTCCCTTTAGGTTTTACCCCAACAATGTTTTCATTAGTTTCGCTCACTCTCGAAATCAAGCATTTTACAGCAGGTTGGAGCAGCCTGTATCTCAGCACAGGAATAAGGTAGGGAAAGAATTGAAATACTTCATTTTGACTGCCTCCAGAAGTTAGATCAGATGGCAAATTGTGTTTGGTGCTAGGCCTTTTCCCTTTAGGTTTTACCCCAACAATGTTTTCATTAGTTTTCGCTCACTCTCGAAATCAAGCATTTTACAGCAGGTTGGAGCAGCCTGTATCTCAGCACAGGAATAAGGTAGGGAAGAATTCTAAGGATCATTTTGACTGCCTCCAGAAGTTAGATCAGATGGCCAATGCAATTTGGTGCTAGGCCTTTCCCTTTAGGTTTTACCCCAACAATGTTTTCATTAGTTTCGCTCACTCTCGAAATCAAGCATTTTACAGCAGGTTGGAGCAGCCTGTATCTCAGCACAGGAATAAGGTAGGGAAGAATTCTAAGGATCATTTTGACTGCCTCCAGAAGTTAGCTCAGATGGCAAATTGTATTTGGTGCTAGGTCTTTCCCTTTAGGTTTTACCCCAACAATGTTTTCATTAGTTTCGCTCACTCTCGAAATCAAGCATTTTACAGCAGGTTGGAGCAGCCTGTATCTCAGCACAGGAATAAGGTAGGGAAGAATTGAAATACTCATTTTGACTGCCTCCAGAAGTTAGATCAGATGGCAAATTGGATTTGGTGCTAGGTCTTTCCCTTTAGGTTTTACCCCAACAATGTTTTCATTAGTTTCGCTCACTCTCGAAATCAAGCATTTTACAGCAGGTTGGAGCAGCCTGTATCTCAGCACAGGAATAAGGTAGGGAAGAATTCTAAGGATCATTTTGACTGCCTCCAGAAGTTAGATCAGATGGCCAATGCAATTTGGTGCTAGGCCTTTCCCTTTAGGTTTTACCCCAACAATGTTTTCATTAGTTTCGCTCACTCTCGAAATCAAGCATTTTACAGCAGGTTGGAGCAGCCTGTATCTCAGCACAGGAATAAGGTAGGGAAGAATTCAAATACTCATTTTGACTGCCTCCAGAAGTTAGATCAGATGGCCTATGCAATTTGGTGCTAGGCCTTTCCCTTTAGGTTTTACCCCAACAATGTTTTCATTAGTTTCGCTCATCTCGAAATCAAGCATTTTACAGCAGGTTGGAGCAGCCTGTATCTCAGCACAGAATAAGGTAGGGAAGAATTCAAATACTCATTTTGACTGCCTCCAGAAGTTAGATCAGATGGCAAATTGTATTTGGTGCTAGGTCTTTCCCTTTAGGTTTTACCCCAACAATGTTTTCATTAGTTTCGCTCACTTCTCGAAATCAAGCATTTTACAGCAGGTTGGAGCAGCCTGTATCTCAGCACAGGAATAAGGTAGGGAAGAATTCAAATACTCATTTTGACTGCCTCCAGAAGTTAGATCAGATGGCCAATGCAATTTGGTGCTAGGCCTTTCCCTTTAGGTTTTACCCCAACAATGTTTTCATTAGTTACGCTCACTCTCGAAATCAAGCATTTTACAGCAGGTTGGAGCAGCCTGTATCTCAGCACAGGAATAAGGTAGGGAAGAATTCTAAGGATCATTTTGACTGCCTCCAGAAGTTAGATCAGATGGCAAATTGGATTTGGTGCTAGGTCTTTCCCTTTAGGTTTTACCCCAACAATGTTTTCATTAGTTTCGCTCACTCTCGAAATCAAGCATTTTACAGCAGGTTGGAGCAGCCTGTATCTCAGCACAGGAATAAGGTAGGGAAGAATTCAAATACTCATTTTGACTACCTCCAGAAGTTAGATCAGATGGCAAATTGTATTTGGTGCTAGGTCTTTCCCTTTAGGTTTTACCCCAACAATGTTTTCATTAGTTTCGCTCACTCTCGAAATCAAGCATTTTACAGCAGGTTGGAGCAGCCTGTATCTCAGCACAGGAATAAGGTAGGGGAAGAATTCTAAGGATCATTTTGACTGCCCTCCAGAAGTTAGATCAGATGGCAAATTGTATTTGGTGCTAGGTCTTTCCCTTTAGGTTTTACCCCAACAATGTTTTCATTAGTTTCGCTCACTCTCGAAATCAAGCATTTTACAGCAGGTTGGAGCAGCCTGTATCTCAGCACAGGAATAAGGTAGGGAAGAATTCAAATACTCATTTTGACTGCCTCCAGAAGTTAGATCAGATGGCCAATGCAATTTGGTGTTAGGTCTTTCCCTTTAGGGTTTTACCCCAACAATGTTTTCATTAGTTTCGCTCACTCTCGAAATCAAGCATTTTACAGCAGGTTGGAGCAGCCTGTATCTCAGCACAGGAATAAGGTAGGGAAGAATTTCAAATACTCATTTTGACTGCCTCCAGAAGTTAGATCAGATGGCCTATGCAATTTGGTGCTAGGCCTTTCCCTTTAGGTTTTACCCCCAACAATGTTTTCATTAGTTTCGCTCACTCTCGAAATCAAGCATTTTACAGCAGGTTGGAGCAGCCTGTATCTCAGCACAGGAATAAGGTAGGGAAGAATTCAAATACTCATTTTGACTGCCTCCAGAAGTTAGATCAGATGGCAAATTGGATTTGGTGCTAGGTCTTTCCCTTTAGGTTTTACCCCAACAATGTTTTCATTAGTTTCGCTCACTCTCGAAATCAAGCATTTTACAGCAGGTTGGAGCAGCCTGTATCTCAGCACAGGAATAAGGTAGGGAAGAATTCTAAGGATCATTTTGACTGCCTCCAGAAGTTAGATCAGATGGCCAATGCAATTTGGTGCTAGGCCTTTCCCTTTAGGTTTTACCCCAACAATGTTTTCATTAGTTTCGCTCACTCTCGAAATCAAGCATTTTACAGCAGGTTGGAGCAGCCTGTATCTCAGCACAGGAATAAGGTAGGGAAGAATTCAAATACTCATTTTGACTGCCTCCAGAAGTTAGATCAGATGGCCAATGCAATTTGGTGCTAGGCCTTTCCCTTTAGGTTTTACCCCAACAATGTTTTCATTAGTTTCGCTCACATCTCGAAATCAAGCATTTTACAGCAGGTTGGAGCAGCCTTTATCTCAGCACAGGAATAAGGTAGGGAAGAATTCAAATACTCATTTTGACTGCCTCCAGAAGTTAGATCAGATGGCAAATTGTATTTGGTGCTAGGTCTTTCCCTTTAGGTTTTACCCCAACAATGTTTTCATTAGTTTCGCTCACTCTCGAAATCAAGCATTTTACAGCAGGTTGGAGCAGCCTGTATCTCAGCACAGGAATAAGGTAGGGAAGAATTCAAATACTCATTTTGACTGCCTCCAGAAGTTAGATCAGATGGCAAATTGTATTTGGTGCTAGGTCTTTCCCTTTAGGTTTTACCCCAACAATGTTTTCATTAGTTTCGCTCACTCTCGAAATCAAGCATTTTACAGCAGGTTGGAGCAGCCTGTATCTCAGCACAGGAATAAGGTAGGGAAGAATTCTAAGGATCATTTTGACTGCCTCCAGAAGTTAGATCAGATGGCAAATTGTATTTGGTGCTAGGTCTTTCCCTTTAGGTTTTACCCCAACAATGTTTTCATTAGTTTCGCTCACTCTCGAAATCAAGCATTTTACAGCAGGTTGGAGCAGCCTGTATCTCAGCACAGGAATAAGGTAGGGAAGAATTCAAATACTCATTTTGACTGCCTCCAGAAGTTAGATCAGATGGCAAATTGTATTTGGTGCTAGGCCTTTCCCTTTAGGTTTTACCCCCAACAATGTTTTTCATTAGTTTCGCTCACTCTCGAAATCAAGCATTTTACAGCAGGTTGGAGCAGCCTGTATCTCAGCACAGGGAATAAGGTAGGGGAAGAATTCAAATACTCATTTTGACTGCCTCCAGAAGTTAGATCAGATGGCAAATTGTATTTGGTGCTAGGTCTTTCCCTTTAGGTTTTACCCCAACAATGTTTTCATTAGTTTCGCTCACTCTCGAAATCAAGCATTTTACAGCAGGTTGGAGCAGCCTGTATCTCAGCACAGGAATAAGGTAGGGAAGAATTCAAATACTCATTTTGACTGCCTCCAGAAGTTAGATCAGATGGCAAAATTGGATTTGGTGCTAGGTCTTTCCCTTTAGGTTTTACCCCAACAATGTTTTCATTAGTTTCGCTCACTCTCAAAATCAAGCATTTTACAGCAGGTTGGAGCAGCCTGTATCTCAGCACAGGAATAAGGTAGGGAAGAATTCAAATACTCATTTTGACTGCCTCCAGAAGTTAGATCAGATGGCCAATGCAATTTGGTGCTAGGTGCTTTCCCTTTAGGTTTTTACCCCAACAATGTTTTCATTAGTTTCGCTCACTCTCGAAATCAAGCATTTTACAGCAGGTTGGAGCAGCCTGTATCTCAGCACAGGAATAAGGTAGGGAAGAATTCTAAGGATCATTTTGACTGCCTCCAGAAGTTAGATCAGATGGCAAATTGTATTTGGTGCTAGGTCTTTCCCTTTAGGTTTTACCCCAACAATGTTTTCATTAGTTTCGCTCACTCTCGAAATCAAGCATTTTACAGCAGGTTGGAGCAGCCTGTATCTCAGCACAGGAATAAGGTAGGGAAGAATTCAAATACTCATTTTGACTGCCTCCAGAAGTTAGATCAGATGGCAAATTGTATTTGGTGCTAGGCCTTTCCCTTTAGGTTTTACCCCAACAATGTTTTCATTAGTTTCGCTCACTCTCGAAATCAAGGCATTTTACAGCAGGTTGGAGCAGCCTGTATCTCAGCACAGGAATAAGGTAGGGAAGAATTCTAAGGCTCATTTTGACTGCCTCCAGAAGTTAGATCAGATGGCCAATGCAATTTGGTGCTAGGCCTTTCCCTTTAGGTTTTACCCCAACAATGTTTTCATTAGTTTCGCTCACTCTCGAAATCAAGCATTTTACAGCAGGTTGGAGCAGCCTGTATCTCAGCACAGGAATAAGGTAGGGAAGAATTCAAATACTCATTTTGGACTGCCTCCAGAAGTTAGATCAGATGGCAAATTGTATTTGGTGCTAGGTCTTTCCCTTTAGGTTTTTACCCCAACAATGTTTTCATTAGTTTCGCTCACTCTCGAAATCAAGCATTTTTACAGCAGGTTGGAGCAGCCTGTATCTCAGCACAGGAATAAGGTAGGGAAGAATTCTAAGGATCATTTTGACTGCCTCCAGAAGTTAGATCAGATGGCAAATTGTATTTGGTTGCTAGGTCTTTCCCTTTAGGTTTTACCCCAACAATGTTTTCATTAGTTTCGCTCACTCTCGAAATCAAGCATTTTACAGCAGGTTGGAGCAGCCTGTATCTCAGCACAGGAATAAGGTAGGGAAGAATTCAAATACTCATTTTGACTGCCTCCAGAAGTTAGATCAGATGGCAAATTGTATTTGGTGCTAGGTCTTTCCCTTTAGGTTTTACCCCAACAATGTTTTCATTAGTTTCGCTCACTCTCGAAATCAAGCATTTTACAGCAGGTTGGAGCAGCCTGTATCTCAGCACAGGAATAAGGTAGGGAAGAATTCAAATACTCATTTTGACTGCCTCCAGAAGTTAGATCAGATGGCAAATTGTATTTGGTGCTAGGGTCTTTCCCTTTAGGTTTTACCCCAACAATGTTTTCATTAGTTTCGCTCACTCTCGAAATCAAGCATTTTACAGCAGGTTGGAGCAGCCTGTATCTCAGCACAGGAATAAGGTAGGGAAGAATTCAAATACTCATTTGACTGCCTCCAGAAGTTAGATCAGATGGCAAATTGGATTTGGTGCTAGGTCTTTCCCTTTAGGTTTTACCCCAACAATGTTTTCATTAGTTTCGCTCACTCTCAAAATCAAGCATTTTACAGCAGGTTGGAGCAGCCTGTATCTCAGCACAGGAATAAGGTAGGGAAGAATTCAAATACTCATTTTGACTGCCTCCAGAAGTTAGATCAGATGGCCAATGCAATTTGGTGCTAGGTCTTTCCCTTTAGGTTTTTACCCCAACAATGTTTTCATTAGTTTCGCTCACTCTCGAAATCAAGCATTTTACAGCAGGTTGGAGCAGCCCTGTATCTCAGCACAGGAATAAGGTAGGGAAGAATTCTAAGGATCATTTTGACTGCCTCCAGAAAGTTAGATCAGATGGCAAATTGTATTTGGTGCTAGGTCTTTCCCTTTAGGTTTTACCCCAACAATGTTTTCATTAGTTTCGCTCACTCTCGAAATCAAGCATTTTACAGCAGGTTGGAGCAGCCTGTATCTCAGCACAGGAATAAGGTAGGGAAGAATTCAAATACTCATTTTGACTGCCTCCAGAAGTTAGATCAGATGGCAAATTGTATTTGGTGCTAGGCCTTTCCCTTTAGGTTTTACCCCAACAATGTTTTCATTAGTTTCGCTCACTCTCGAAATCAAGCATTTTACAGCAGTTGGAGCAGCCTGTATCTCAGCACAGGAATAAGGTAGGGAAGAATTCTAAGGCTCATTTTGACTGCCTCCAGAGGTTAGATCAGATGGCCAATGCAATTTGGTGCTAGGCCTTTCCCTTTAGGTTTTACCCCAACAATGTTTTCATTAGTTTCGCTCACCTCTCGAAATCAAGCATTTTACAGCAGGTTGGAGCAGCCTGTATCTCAGCACAGGAATAAGGTAGGGAAGAATTCAAATACTCATTTTGAACTGCCTCCAGAAGTTAGATCAGATGGCCTATGCAATTTGGTGCTAGGCCTTTCCCTTAGGTTTTACCCCAACAATGTTTTCATTAGTTTCGCTCATCTCGAAATCAAGCATTTATACAGCAGGTTGGAGCAGCCTGTATCTCAGCACAGGAATAAGGGTAGGGAAGAATTCAAATACTCATTTTGACTGCCTCCAGAAGTTAGATCAGATGGCAAATTGTATTTGGTGCTAGGTCTTTCCCTTTAGGTTTTACCCCAACAATGTTTTCATTAGTTTCGCTCACTCTCGAAATCAACAAGCATTTTACAGCAGGTTGGAGCAGCCTGTATCTCAGCACAGGAATAAGGTAGGGAAGAATTCAAATACTCATTTTGACTGCCTCCAGAAGTTAGATCAGATGGCCAATGCAATTTGGTGCTAGGCCTTTCCCTTTAGGTTTTACCCCAACAATGTTTTCATTAGTTTCGCTCACTCTCGAAATCAAGCATTTTACAGCAGGTTGGAGCAGCCTGTATCTCAGCACAGGAATAAGGTAGGGAAGAATTCTAAGGATCATTTTGACTGCCTCCAGAAGTTAGATCAGATGGCAAATTGTATTTGGTGCTAGGTCTTTCCCTTTAGGTTTTACCCCAACAATGTTTTCATTAGTTTCGCTCACTCTCGAAATCAAGCATTTTACAGCAGGTTGGAGCAGCCTGTATCTCAGCACAGGAATAAGGTAGGGAAGAATTCAAATACTCATTTTGACTGCCTCCAGAAGTTAGATCAGATGGCAAATTGTATTTGGTGCTAGGTCTTTCCCTTTAGGTTTTACCCCAACAATGTTTTCATTAGTTTCGCTCACTCTCGAAATCAAGCATTTTACAGCAGGTTGGAGCAGCCTGTATCTCAGCACAGGAATAAGGTAGGGAAGAATTCAAATACTCATTTTGACTGCCTCCAGAAGTTAGATCAGATGGCAAATTGGATTTGGTGCTAGGTCTTTCCCTTTAGGTTTTACCCCAACAATGTTTTCATTAGTTTCGCTCACTCTCGAAATCAAGCATTTTACAGCAGGTTGGAGCAGCCTGTATCTCAGCACAGGAATAAGGTAGGGAAGAATTCAAATACTCATTTTGACTGCCTCCAGAAGTTAGATCAGATGGCCAATGCAATTTGGTGTTAGGTCTTTCCCTTTAGGTTTTACCCCAACAATGTTTTCATTAGTTTCGCTCACTCTCGAAATCAAGCAGTTTACAGCAGGTTGGAGCAGCCTGTATCTCAGCACAGGAATAAGGTAGGGAAGAATTCAAATACTCATTTTGACTGCCTCCAGAAGTTAGATCAGATGGCCAATGCAATTTGGTGCTAGGCCTTTCCCTTTAGGTTTTACCCCAACAATGTTTTCATTAGTTTCGCTCACTCTCGAAATCAAGCATTTTACAGCAGGTTGGAGCAGCCTGTATCTCAGCACAGGAATAAGGTAGGGAAGAATTCAAATACTCATTTTGACTGCCTCCAGAAGTTCGATCAGATGGCAAATTGGATTTGGTGCTAGGTCTTTCCCTTTAGGTTTTACCCCAACAATGTTTTCATTAGTTTCGCTCACTCTCGAAATCAAGCATTTTACAGCAGGTTGGAGCAGCCTGTATCTCAGCACAGGAATAAGGTAGGGAAGAATTCTAAGGATCATTTTGACTGCCTCCAGAAGTTAGATCAGATGGCCAATGCAATTTGGTGCTAGGCCTTTCCCTTTAGGTTTTACCCCAACAATGTTTTCATTAGTTTCGCTCACTCTCGAAATCAAGCATTTTACAGCAGGTTGGAGCAGCCTGTATCTCAGCACAGGAATAAGGTAGGGAAGAATTCAAATACTCATTTTGACTGCCTCCAGAAGTTAGATCAGATGGCCAATGCAATTTGGTGCTAGGCCTTTCCCTTTAGGTTTTACCCCAACAATGTTTTCATTAGTTTCGCTCACTCTCGAAATCAAGCATTTTACAGCAGGTTGGAGCAGCCTGTATCTCAGCACAGGAATAAGGTAGGGAAGAATTCAAATACTCATTTTGACTGCCTCCAGAAGTTAGATCAGATGGCCAATGCAATTTGGTGCTAGGCCTTTCCCTTTAGGTTTTACCCCAACAATGTTTTCATTAGTTTCGCTCACTCTCGAAATCAAGCATTTTACAGCAGGTTGGAGCAGCCTGTATCTCAGCACAGGAATAAGGTAGGGAAGAATTCTAAGGATCATTTTGACTGCCTCCAGAAGTTAGATCAGATGGCAAATTGTATTTGGTGCTAGGTCTTTCCCTTTAGGTTTTACCCCAACAATGTTTTCATTAGTTTCGCTCACTCTCGAAATCAAGCATTTTACAGCAGGTTGGAGCAGCCTGTATCTCAGCACAGGAATAAGGTAGGGAAGAATTCAAATACTCATTTTGACTGCCTCCAGAAGTTAGATCAGATGGCAAATTGGATTTGGTGCTAGGTCTTTCCCTTTAGGTTTTACCCCAACAATGTTTTCATTAGTTTCGCTCACTCTCGAAATCAAGCATTTTACAGCAGGTTGGAGCAGCCTGTATCTCAGCACAGGAATAAGGTAGGGAAGAATTCTAAGGATCATTTTGACTGCCTCCAGAAGTTAGATCAGATGGCAAATTGGATTTGGTGCTAGGTCTTTCCCTTTAGGTTTTACCCCAACAATGTTTTCATTAGTTTCGCTCACTCTCGAAATCAAGCATTTTACAGCAGGTTGGAGCAGCCTGTATCTCAGCACAGGAATAAGGTAGGGAAGAATTCAAATACTCATTTTGACTGCCTCCAGAAGTTAGATCAGATGGCAAATTGTATTTGGTGCTAGGCCTTTCCCTTTAGGTTTTACCCCAACAATGTTTTCATTAGTTTCGCTCACTCTCGAAATCAAGCATTTTACAGCAGGTTGGAGCAGCCTGTATCTCAGCACAGGAATAAGGTAGGGAAGAATTCTAAGGATCATTTTGACTGCCTCCAGAAGTTAGATCAGATGGCCAATGCAATTTGGTGCTAGGCCTTTCCCTTTAGGTTTTACCCCAACAATGTTTTCATTAGTTTCGCTCACTCTCGAAATCAAGCATTTTACAGCAGGTTGGAGCAGCCTGTATCTCAGCACAGGAATAAGGTAGGGAAGAATTCAAATACTCATTTTGACTGCCTCCAGAAGTTAGATCAGATGGCCTATGCAATTTGGTGCTAGGTCTTTCCCTTTAGGTTTTACCCCAACAATGTTTTCATTAGTTTCGCTCACTCTCGAAATCAAGCATTTTACAGCAGGTTGGAGCAGCCTGTATCTCAGCACAGGAATAAGGTAGGGAAGAATTCAAATACTCATTTTGACTGCCTCCAGAAGTTAGATCAGATGGCAAATTGGATTTGGTGCTAGGCCTTTCCCTTTAGGTTTTACCCCAACAATGTTTTCATTAGTTTCGCTCACTCTCGAAATCAAGCATTTTACAGCAGGTTGGAGCAGCCTGTATCTCAGCACAGGAATAAGGTAGGGAAGAATTCTAAGGATCATTTTGACTGCCTCCAGAAGTTAGATCAGATGGCAAATTGTATTTGGTGCTAGGTCTTTCCCTTTAGGTTTTACCCCAACAATGTTTTCATTAGTTTCGCTCACTCTCGAAATCAAGCATTTTACAGCAGGTTGGAGCAGCCTGTATCTCAGCACAGGAATAAGGTAGGGAAGAATTCAAATACTCATTTTGACTGCCTCCAGAAGTTAGATCAGATGGCAAATTGTATTTGGTGCTAGGTCTTTCCCTTTAGGTTTTACCCCAACAATGTTTTCATTAGTTTCGCTCACTCTCGAAATCAAGCATTTTACAGCAGGTTGGAGCAGCCTGTATCTCAGCACAGGAATAAGGTAGGGAAGAATTCTAAGGATCATTTTGACTGCCTCCAGAAGTTAGATCAGATGGCCAATGCAATTTGGTGCTAGGCCTTTCCCTTTAGGTTTTACCCCAACAATGTTTTCATTAGTTTCGCTCACTCTCGAAATCAAGCATTTTACAGCAGGTTGGAGCAGCCTGTATCTCAGCACAGGAATAAGGTAGGGAAGAATTCAAATACTCATTTTGACTGCCTCCAGAAGTTAGATCAGATGGCCAATGCAATTTGGTGCTAGGCCTTTCCCTTTAGGTTTTACCCCAACAATGTTTTCATTAGTTTCGCTCACTCTCGAAATCAAGCATTTTACAGCAGGTTGGAGCAGCCTGTATCTCAGCACAGGAATAAGGTAGGGAAGAATTCAAATACTCATTTTGACTGCCTCCAGAAGTTAGATCAGATGGCCAATGCAATTTGGTGCTAGGCCTTTCCCTTTAGGTTTTACCCCAACAATGTTTTCATTAGTTTCGCTCACTCTCGAAATCAAGCATTTTACAGCAGGTTGGAGCAGCCTGTATCTCAGCACAGGAATAAGGTAGGGAAGAATTCAAATACTCATTTTGACTGCCTCCAGAAGTTAGATCAGATGGCAAATTGTATTTGGTGCTAGGTCTTTCCCTTTAGGTTTTACCCCAACAATGTTTTCATTAGTTTCGCTCACTCTCGAAATCAAGCATTTTACAGCAGGTTGGAGCAGCCTGTATCTCAGCACAGGAATAAGGTAGGGAAGAAATCTAAGGATCATTTTGACTGCCTCCAGACGTTAGATCAGGTGGCCAATGCAATTTGGTGCTAGGCCTTTCCCTTTAGGTTTTACCCCAACAATGTTTTCATTAGTTTCGCTCACTCTCGAAATCAAGCATTTTACAGCAGGTTGGAGCAGCCTGTATCTCAGCACAGGAATAAGGTAGGGAAGAATTCAAATACTCATTTTGACTGCCTCCAGAAGTTAGATCAGATGGCAAATTGGATTTGGTGCTAGGTCTTTCCCTTTAGGTTTTACCCCAACAATGTTTTCATTAGTTTCGCTCACTCTCGAAATCAAGCATTTTACAGCAGGTTGGAGCAGCCTGTATCTCAGCACAGGAATAAGGTAGGGAAGAATTCAAATACTCATTTTGACTGCCTCCAGAAGTTAGATCAGATGGCAAATTGGATTTGGTGCTAGGTCTTTCCCTTTAGGTTTTACCCCAACAATGTTTTCATTAGTTTCGCTCACTCTCGAAATCAAGCATTTTACAGCAGGTTGGAGCAGCCTGTATCTCAGCACAGGAATAAGGTAGGGAAGAATTCTAAGGATCATTTTGACTGCCTCCAGAAGTTAGATCAGATGGCAAATTGTATTTGGTGCTAGGTCTTTCCCTTTAGGTTTTACCCCAACAATGTTTTCATTAGTTTCGCTCACTCTCGAAATCAAGCATTTTACAGCAGGTTGGAGCAGCCTGTATCTCAGCACAGGAATAAGGTAGGGAAGAATTCTAAGGATCATTTTGACTGCCTCCAGAAGTTAGATCAGATGTCCAATGCAATTTGGTGCTAGGTCTTTCCCTTTAGGTTTTACCCCAACAATGTTTTCATTAGTTTCGCTCACTCTCGAAATCAAGCATTTTACAGCAGGTTGGAGCAGCCTGTATCTCAGCACAGGAATAAGGTAGGGAAGAATTCTAAGGATCATTTTGACTGCCTCCAGAAGTTAGATCAGATGGCAAATTGTATTTGGTGCTAGGTCTTTCCCTTTAGGTTTTACCCCAACAATGTTTTCATTAGTTTCGCTCACTCTCGAAATCAAGCATTTTACAGCAGGTTGGAGCAGCCTGTATCTCAGCACAGGAATAAGGTAGGGAAGAATTCAAATACTCATTTTTGACTGCCTCCAGAAGTTAGATCAGATGGCAAATTGGATTTGGTGCTAGGTCTTTCCCTTTAGGTTTTACCCCAACAATGTTTTCATTAGTTTCGCTCACTCTCGAAATCAAGCATTTTACAGCAGGTTGGAGCAGCCTGTATCTCAGCACAGGAATAAGGTAGGGAAGAATTCTAAGGCTCATTTTGACTGCCTCCAGAAGTTAGATCAGATGGCAAATTGGATTTGGTGCTAGGTCTTTCCCTTTAGGTTTTACCCCAACAATGTTTTCATTAGTTTCGCTCACTCTCGAAATCAAGCATTTTACAGCAGGTTGGAGCAGCCTGTATCTCAGCACAGGAATAAGGTAGGGAAGAATTCTAAGGATCATTTTGACTGCCTCCAGAAGTTAGATCAGATGGCAAATTGTATTTGGTGCTAGGTCTTTCCCTTTAGGTTTTACCCCAACAATGTTTTCATTAGTTTCGCTCACTCTCGAAATCAAGCATTTTACAGCAGGTTGGAGCAGCCTGTATCTCAGCACAGGAATAAGGTAGGGAAGAATTCAAATACTCATTTTGACTGCCTCCAGAAGTTAGATCAGATGGCAAATTGTATTTGGTGCTAGGTCTTTCCCTTTAGGTTTTACCCCAACAATGTTTTCATTAGTTTCGCTCACTCTCGAAATCAAGCATTTTACAGCAGGTTGGAGCAGCCTGTATCTCAGCACAGGAATAAGGTAGGGAAGAATTCTAAGGCTCATTTTGACTGCCTCCAGAAGTTAGATCAGATGGCAAATTGGATTTGGTGCTAGGTCTTTCCCTTTAGGTTTTACCCCAACAATGTTTTCATTAGTTTCGCTCACTCTCGAAATCAAGCATTTTACAGCAGGTTGGAGCAGCCTGTATCTCAGCACAGGAATAAGGTAGGGAAGAAATCTAAGGATCATTTTGACTGCCTCCAAGCGTATGATCAGGTGGCCAATGCAATTTGGTGCTAGGCCTTTCCCTTTAGGTTTTACCCCAACAATGTTTTCATTAGTTTCGCTCACTCTCGAAATCAAGCATTTTACAGCAGGTTGGAGCAACCTGTATCTCAGCACAGGAATAAGGTAGGGAAGAATTCAAATACTCATTTTGACTGCCTCCAGAAGTTAGATCAGATGGCAAATTGTATTTGGTGCTAGGTCTTTCCTTTTAGGTTTTACCCCAACAATGTTTTCATTAGTTTCGCTCACTCTCAAAATCAAGCATTTTACAGCAGGTTGGAGCAGCCTGTATCTCAGCACAGGAATAAGGTAGGGAAGAATTCAAATACTCATTTTGACTGCCTCCAGAAGTTAGATCAGATGGCCAATGCAATTTGGTGCTAGGCCTTTCCCTTTAGGTTTTACCCCAACAATGTTTTCATTAGTTTCGCTCACTCTCGAAATCAAGCATTTTACAGCAGGTTGGAGCAGCCTGTATCTCAGCACAGGAATAAGGTAGGGAAGAATTCAAATACTCATTTTGACTGCCTCCAGAAGTTAGATCAGATGGCAAATTGTATTTGGTGCTAGGTCTTTCCCTTTAGGTTTTACCCCAACAATGTTTTCATTAGTTTCGCTCACTCTCGAAATCAAGCATTTTACAGCAGGTTGGAGCAGCCTGTATCTCAGCACAGGAATAAGGTAGGGAAGAATTCAAATACTCATTTTGACTGCCTCCAGAAGTTAGATCAGATGGCGAATTGTATTTGGTGCTAGGTCTTTCCCTTTAGGTTTTACCCCAACAATGTTTTCATTAGTTTCGCTCACTCTCGAAATCAAGCATTTTACAGCAGGTTGGAGCAGCCTGTATCTCAGCACAGGAATAAGGTAGGGAAGAATTCAAATACTCATTTTGACTGCCTCCAGAAGTTACATCAGATGGCAAATTGTATTTGGTGCTAGGCCTTTCCCTTTAGGTTTTACCCCAACAATGTTTTCATTAGTTTCGCTCACTCTCGAAATCAAGCATTTTACAGCAGGTTGGAGCAGCCTGTATCTCAGCACAGGAATAAGGTAGGGAAGAATTCAAATACTCATTTTGACTGCCTCCAGAAGTTAGATCAGATGGCAAATTGGATTTGGTGCTAGGTCTTTCCCTTTAGGTTTTACCCCAACAATGTTTTCATTAGTTTCGCTCACTCTCGAAATCAAGCATTTTACAGCAGGTTGGAGCAGCCTGTATCTCAGCACAGGAATAAGGTAGGGAAGAATTCTAAGGCTCATTTTGACTGCCTCCAGAAGTTAGATCAGATGGCAAATTGGATTTGGTGCTAGGTCTTTCCCTTTAGGTTTTACCCCAACAATGTTTTCATTAGTTTCGCTCACTCTCGAAATCAAGCATTTTACAGCAGGTTGGAGCAGCCTGTATCTCAGCACAGGAATAAGGTAGGGAAGAATTCTAAGGATCATTTTGACTGCCTCCAGAAGTTAGATCAGATGGCAAATTGTATTTGGTGCTAGGTCTTTCCCTTTAGGTTTTACCCCAACAATGTTTTCATTAGTTTCGCTCACTCTCGAAATCAAGCATTTTACAGCAGGTTGGAGCAGCCTGTATCTCAGCACAGGAATAAGGTAGGGAAGAATTCAAATACTCATTTTGACTGCCTCCAGAAGTTAGATCAGATGGCAAATTGTATTTGGTGCTAGGTCTTTCCCTTTAGGTTTTACCCCAACAATGTTTTCATTAGTTTCGCTCACTCTCGAAATCAAGCATTTTACAGCAGGTTGGAGCAGCCTGTATCTCAGCACAGGAATAAGGTAGGGAAGAATTCTAAGGCTCATTTTGACTGCCTCCAGAAGTTAGATCAGATGGCAAATTGTATTTGGTGCTAGGTCTTTCCCTTTAGGTTTTACCCCAACAATGTTTTCATTAGTTTCGCTCACTCTCGAAATCAAGCATTTTACAGCAGGTTGGAGCAGCCTGTATCTCAGCACAGGAATAAGGTAGGGAAGAAATCTAAGGATCATTTTGACTGCCTCCAAGCGTTAGATCAGGTGGCCAATGCAATTTGGTGCTAGGCCTTTCCCTTTAGGTTTTACCCCAACAATGTTTTCATTAGTTTCGCTCACTCTCGAAATCAAGCATTTTACAGCAGGTTGGAGCAGCCTGTATCTCAGCACAGGAATAAGGTAGGGAAGAATTCAAATACTCATTTTGACTGCCTCCAGAAGTTAGATCAGATGGCAAATTGTATTTGGTGCTAGGTCTTTCCTTTTAGGTTTTACCCCAACAATGTTTTCATTAGTTTCGCTCACTCTCGAAATCAAGCATTTTACAGCAGGTTGGAGCAGCCTGTATCTCAGCACAGGAATAAGGTAGGGAAGAATTCAAATACTCATTTTGACTGCCTCCAGAAGTTAGATCAGATGGCCAATGCAATTTGGTGCTAGGCCTTTCCCTTTAGGTTTTACCCCAACAATGTTTTCATTAGTTTCGCTCACTCTCGAAATCAAGCATTTTACAGCAGGTTGGAGCAGCCTGTATCTCAGCACAGGAATAAGGTAGGGAAGAATTCAAATACTCATTTTGACTGCCTCCAGAAGTTAGATCAGATGGCAAATTGTATTTGGTGCTAGGTCTTTCCCTTTAGGTTTTACCCCAACAATGTTTTCATTAGTTTCGCTCACTCTCGAAATCAAGCATTTTACAGCAGGTTGGAGCAGCCTGTATCTCAGCACAGGAATAAGGTAGGGAAGAATTCAAATACTCATTTTGACTGCCTCCAGAAGTTAGATCAGATGGCAAATTGTATTTGGTGCTAGGTCTTTCCCTTTAGGTTTTACCCCAACAATGTTTTCATTAGTTTCGCTCACTCTCGAAATCAAGCATTTTACAGCAGGTTGGAGCAGCCTGTATCTCAGCACAGGAATAAGGTAGGGAAGAATTCAAATACTCATTTTGACTGCCTCCAGAAGTTACATCAGATGGCAAATTGTATTTGGTGCTAGGCCTTTCCCTTTAGGTTTTACCCCAACAATGTTTTCATTAGTTTCGCTCACTCTCGAAATCAAGCATTTTACAGCAGGTTGGAGCAGCCTGTATCTCAGCACAGGAATAAGGTAGGGAAGAATTCAAATACTCATTTTGACTGCCTCCAGAAGTTAGATCAGATGGCCAATGCAATTTGGTGCTAGGCCTTTCCCTTTAGGTTTTACCCCAACAATGTTTTCATTAGTTTCGCTCACTCTCGAAATCAAGCATTTTACAGCAGGTTGGAGCAGCCTGTATCTCAGCACAGGAATAAGGTAGGGAAGAATTCAAATACTCATTTTGACTGCCTCCAGAAGTTAGATCAGATGGCAAATTGTATTTGGTGCTAGGTCTTTCCCTTTAGGTTTTACCCCAACAATGTTTTCATTAGTTTCGCTCACTCTCGAAATCAAGCATTTTACAGCAGGTTGGAGCAGCCTGTATCTCAGCACAGGAATAAGGTAGGGAAGAATTCAAATACTCATTTTGACTGCCTCCAGAAGTTAGATCAGATGGCAAATTGTATTTGGTGCTAGGTCTTTCCCTTTAGGTTTTACCCCAACAATGTTTTCATTAGTTTCGCTCACTCTCGAAATCAAGCATTTTACAGCAGGTTGGAGCAGCCTGTATCTCAGCACAGGAATAAGGTAGGGAAGAATTCAAATACTCATTTTGACTGCCTCCAGAAGTTAGATCAGATGGCCAACGGAATTTGGTGCTAGGCCTTTCCCTTTAGGTTTTACCCCAACAATGTTTTCATTAGTTTTGCTCACTCTCGAAATCAAGCATTTTACAGCAGGTTGGAGCAGCCTGTATCTCAGCACAGGAATAAGGTAGGGAAGAATTCAAATACTCATTTTGACTGCCTCCAGAAGTTAGATCAGATGGCAAATTGTATTTGGTGCTAGGTCTTTCCCTTTAGGTTTTACCCCAACAATGTTTTCATTAGTTTCGCTCACTCTCGAAATCAAGCATTTTACAGCAGGTTGGAGCAGCCTGTATCTCAGCACAGGAATAAGGTAGGGAAGAATTCTAAGGATCATTTTGACTGCCTCCAGAAGTTAGATCAGATGGCAAATTGGATTTGGTGCTAGGTCTTTCCCTTTAGGTTTTACCCCAACAATGTTTTCATTAGTTTCGCTCACTCTCGAAATCAAGCATTTTACAGCAGGTTGGAGCAGCCTGTATCTCAGCACAGGAATAAGGTAGGGAAGAATTCAAATACTCATTTTGACTGCCTCCAGAAGTTAGATCAGATGGCCAATGCAATTTGGTGCTAGGTCTTTCCCTTTAGGTTTTACCCCAACAATGTTTTCATTAGTTTCGCTCACTCTCGAAATCAAGCATTTTACAGGAGGTTGGAGCAGCCTGTATCTCAGCACAGGAATAAGGTAGGGAAGAATTCAAATACTCATTTTGACTGCCTCCAGAAGTTAGATCAGATGGCAAATTGTATTTGGTGCTAGGTCTTTCCCTTTAGGTTTTACCCCAACAATGTTTTCATTAGTTTCGCTCACTCTCGAAATCAAGCATTTTACAGCAGGTTGGAGCAGCCTGTATCTCAGCACAGGAATAAGGTAGGGAAGAATTCAAATACTCATTTTGACTGCCTCCAGAAGTTACATCAGATGGCAAATTGTATTTGGTGCTAGGCCTTTCCCTTTAGGTTTTACCCCAACAATGTTTTCATTAGTTTCGCTCACTCTCGAAATCAAGCATTTTACAGCAGGTTGGAGCAGCCTGTATCTCAGCACAGGAATAAGGTAGGGAAGAATTCAAATACTCATTTTGACTGCCTCCAGAAGTTAGATCAGATGGCAAATTGTATTTGGTGCTAGGTCTTTCCCTTTAGGTTTTACCCCAACAATGTTTTCATTAGTTTCGCTCACTCTCGAAATCAAGCATTTTACAGCAGGTTGGAGCAGCCTGTATCTCAGCACAGGAATAAGGTAGGGAAGAATTCAAATACTCATTTTGACTGCCTAAATTGTATTTGGTGCTAGGCCTTTCCCTTTAGGTTTTACCCCAACAATGTTTTCATTAGTTTCGCTCACTCTCGAAATCAAGCATTTTACAGGAGGTTGGAGCAGCCTGTATCTCAGCACAGGAATAAGGTAGGGAAGAATTCAAATACTCATTTTGACTGCCTCCAGAAGTTAGATCAGATGGCCAATGCAATTTGGTGCTAGGCCTTTCCCTTTAGGTTTTACCCCAACAATGTTTTCATTAGTTTCGCTCACTCTCGAAATCAAGCATTTTACAGCAGGTTGGAGCAGCCTGTATCTCAGCACAGGAATAAGGTAGGGAAGAATTCAAATACTCATTTTGACTGCCTCCAGAAGTTAGATCAGATGGCAAATTGTATTTGGTGCTAGGTCTTTCCCTTTAGGTTTTACCCCAACAATGTTTTCATTAGTTTCGCTCACTCTCGAAATCAAGCATTTTACAGCAGGTTGGAGCAGCCTGTATCTCAGCACTGGAATAAGGTAGGGAAGAATTCAAATACTCATTTTGACTGCCTCCAGAAGTTAGATCAGATGGCAAATTGTATTTGGTGCTAGGTCTTTCCCTTTAGGTTTTACCCCAACAATGTTTTCATTAGTTTCGCTCACTCTCGAAATCAAGCATTTTACAGCAGGTTGGAGCAGCCTGTATCTCAGCACAGGAATAAGGTAGGGAAGAATTCTAAGGATCATTTTGACTGCCTCCAGAAGTTAGATCAGATGGCCAACGGAATTTGGTGCTAGGCCTTTCCCTTTAGGTTTTACCCCAACAATGTTTTCATTAGTTTTGCTCACTCTCGAAATCAAGCATTTTACAGCAGGTTGGAGCAGCCTGTATCTCAGCACAGGAATAAGGTAGGGAAGAATTCAAATACTCATTTTGACTGCCTCCAGAAGTTAGATCAGATGGCAAATTGTATTTGGTGCTAGGTCTTTCCCTTTAGGTTTTACCCCAACAATGTTTTCATTAGTTTCGCTCACTCTCGAAATCAAGCATTTTACAGCAGGTTGGAGCAGCCTGTATCTCAGCACAGGAATAAGGTAGGGAAGAATTCTAAGGATCATTTTGACTGCCTCCAGAAGTTAGATCAGATGGCAAATTGGATTTGGTGCTAGGTCTTTCCCTTTAGGTTTTACCCCAACAATGTTTTCATTAGTTTCGCTCACTCTCGAAATCAAGCATTTTACAGCAGGTTGGAGCAGCCTGTATCTCAGCACAGGAATAAGGTAGGGAAGAATTCAAATACTCATTTTGACTGCCTCCAGAAGTTAGATCAGATGGCCAATGCAATTTGGTGCTAGGTCTTTCCCTTTAGGTTTTACCCCAACAATGTTTTCATTAGTTTCGCTCACTCTCGAAATCAAGCATTTTACAGGAGGTTGGAGCAGCCTGTATCTCAGCACAGGAATAAGGTAGGGAAGAATTCAAATACTCATTTTGACTGCCTCCAGAAGTTAGATCAGATGGCAAATTGTATTTGGTGCTAGGTCTTTCCCTTTAGGTTTTTACCCCAACAATGTTTTCATTAGTTTCGCTCACTCTCGAAATCAAGCATTTTACAGCAGGTTGGAGCAGCCTGTATCTCAGCACAGGAATAAGGTAGGGAAGAATTCAAATACTCATTTTGACTGCCTCCAGAAGTTAGATCAGATGGCAAATTGGATTTGGTGCTAGGTCTTTCCTTTTAGGTTTTACCCCAACAATGTTTTCATTAGTTTCGCTCACTCTCGAAATCAAGCATTTTACAGCAGGTTGGAGCAGCCTGTATCTCAGCACAGGAATAAGGTAGGGAAGAATTCTAAGGATCATTTTGACTGCCTCCAGAAGTTAGATCAGATGGCCAATGCAATTTGGTGCTAGGTCTTTCCCTTTAGGTTTTTACCCCAACAATGTTTTCATTAGTTTCGCTCACTCTCGAAATCAAGCATTTTACAGCAGGTTGGAGCAGCCTGTATCTCAGCACAGGAATAAGGTAGGGAAGAAATTCAAATACTCATTTTGACTGCCTCCAGAAGTTAGATCAGATGGCAAATTGGATTTGGTGCTAGGTCTTTCCCTTTAGGTTTTACCCCAACAATGTTTTCATTAGTTTCGCTCACTCTCGAAATCAAGCATTTTACAGCAGGTTGGAGCAGCCTGTATCTCAGCACAGGAATAAGGTAGGGAAAGAATTCAAATACTCATTTTGACTGCCTCCAGAAGTTAGATCAGATGGCAAATTGTATTTGGTGCTAGGCCTTTCCTTTTAGGTTTTACCCCAACAATGTTTTCATTAGTTTCGCTCACTCTCGAAATCAAGCATTTTACAGCAGGTTGGAGCAGCCTGTATCTCAGCACAGGAATAAGGTAGGGAAGAATTCTAAGGATCATTTTGACTGCCTCCAGAAGTTAGATCAGATGGCAAATTGGATTTGGTGCTAGGTCTTTCCCTTTAGGTTTTACCCCAACAATGTTTTCATTAGTTTCGCTCACTCTCGAAATCAAGCATTTTACAGCAGGTTGGAGCAGCCTGTATCTCAGCACAGGAATAAGGTAGGGAAGAATTCTAAGGATCATTTTGACTGCCTCCAGAAGTTAGATCAGATGGCAAATTGGATTTGGTGCTAGGTCTTTCCCTTTAGGTTTTACCCCAACAATGTTTTCATTAGTTTCGCTCACTCTCGAAATCAAGCATTTTACAGCAGGTTGGAGCAGCCTGTATCTCAGCACAGGAATAAGGTAGGGAAGAATTCTAAGGATCATTTTGACTGCCTCCAGAAGTTAGATCAGATGGCAAATTGGATTTGGTGCTAGGTCTTTCCCTTTAGGTTTTACCCCAACAATGTTTTCATTAGTTTCGCTCACTCTCGAAATCAAGCATTTTACAGCAGGTTGGAGCAGCCTGTATCTCAGCACAGGAATAAGGTAGGGAAGAGAATTGAAATACTCATTTTGACTGCCTCCAGAAGTTAGATCAGATGGCAAATTGTATTTGGTGCTAGGCCTTTCCCTTTAGGTTTTACCCCAACAATGTTTTCATTAGTTTCGCTCACTCTCGAAATCAAGCATTTTACAGCAGGTTGGAGCAGCCTGTATCTCAGCACAGGAATAAGGTAGGGAAGAATTCAAATACTCATTTTGACTGCCTCCAGAAGTTAGATCAGATGGCCAATGCAATTTGGTGCTAGGTCTTCCCTTTAGGTTTTACCCCAACAATGTTTTCATTAGTTTCGCTCACTCTCGAAATCAAGCATTTTACAGCAGGTTGGAGCAGCCTGTATCTCAGCACAGGAATAAGGTAGGGAAGAATTCTAAGGCTCATTTTGACTGCCTCCAGAAGTTAGATCAGATGGCAAATTGTATTTGGTGCTAGGTCTTTCCCTTTAGGTTTTACCCCAACAATGTTTTCATTAGTTTCGCTCACTCTCGAAATCAAGCATTTTACAGCAGGTTGGAGCAGCCTGTATCTCAGCACAGGAATAAGGTAGGGAAGAATTCTAAGGATCATTTTGACTGCCTCCAGAAGTTAGATCAGATGGCCAACGGAATTTGGTGCTAGGCCTTTCCCTTTAGGTTTTACCCCAACAATGTTTTCATTAGTTTTGCTCACTCTCGAAATCAAGCATTTTACAGCAGGTTGGAGCAGCCTGTATCTCAGCACAGGAATAAGGTAGGGAAGAATTCAAATACTCATTTTGACTGCCTCCAGAAGTTAGATCAGATGGCAAATTGTATTTGGTGCTAGGTCTTTCCCTTTAGGTTTTACCCCAACAACGTTTTCATTAGTTTCGCTCACTCTCGAAATCAAGCATTTTACAGCAGGTTGGAGCAGCCTGTATCTCAGCACAGGAATAAGGTAGGGGAAGAATTCAAATACTCATTTTGACTGCCTCCAGAAGTTAGATCAGATGGCCAATGCAATTTGGTGCTAGGTCTTTCCCTTTAGGTTTTACCCCAACAATGTTTTCATTAGTTTCGCTCACTCTCGAAATCAAGCATTTTACAGCAGGTTGGAGCAGCCTGTATCTCAGCACAGGAATAAGGTAGGGAAGAATTCAAATACTCATTTTGACTGCCTCCAGAAGTTAGATCAGATGGCAAATTGTATTTGGTGCTAGGCCTTTCCCTTTAGGTTTTACCCCCAACAATGTTTTCATTAGTTTCGCTCACTCTCGAAATCAAGCATTTTACAGCAGGTTGGAGCAGCCTGTATCTCAGCACAGGAATAAGGTAGGGAAGAATTCAAATACTCATTTTGACTGCCTCCAGAAGTTAGATCAGATGGCAAATTGTATTTGGTGCTAGGTCTTTCCCTTTAGGTTTTACCCCAACAATGTTTTCATTAGTTTCGCTCACTCTCGAAATCAAGCATTTTACAGCAGGTTGGAGCAGCCTGTATCTCAGCACAGGGAATAAGGTAGGGAAAGAATTCTAAGGATCATTTTGACTGCCTCCAGAAGTTAGATCAGATGGCAAATTGTATTTGGTGCTAGGTCTTTCCCTTTAGGTTTTACCCCAACAATGTTTTTCATTAGTTTCGCTCACTCTCGAAATCAAGCATTTTACAGCAGGTTGGAGCAGCCTGTATCTCAGCACAGGAATAAGGTAGGGAAGAATTCAAATACTCATTTTGACTGCCTCCAGAAGTTAGATCAGATGGCCAATGCAATTTGGTGCTAGGTCTTTCCCTTTAGGTTTTACCCCAACAATGTTTTCATTAGTTTCGCTCACTCTCGAAATCAAGCATTTTACAGCAGGTTGGAGCAGCCTGTATCTCAGCACAGGAATAAGGTAGGGAAGAATTCAAATACTCATTTTGACTGCCTCCAGAAGTTAGATCAGATGGCAAATTGGATTTGGGTGCTAGGTCTTTCCCTTTAGGTTTTACCCCAACAATGTTTTTCATTAGTTTCGCTCACTCTCGAAATCAAGCATTTTACAGCAGGTTGGAGCAGCCTGTATCTCAGCACAGGAATAAGGTAGGGAAGAATTCAAATACTCATTTTGACTGCCTCCAGAAGTTAGATCAGATGGCAAATTGGATTTGGTGCTAGGCCTTTCCCTTTAGGTTTTACCCCAACAATGTTTTCATTAGTTTCGCTCACTCTCGAAATCAAGCATTTTACAGCAGGGTTGGAGCAGCCTGTATCTCAGCACAGGAATAAGGTAGGGAAGAATTCAAATACTCATTTTGACTGCCTCCAGAAGTTAGATCAGATGGCCAATGCAATTTGGTGCTAGGTCCTTTCCCTTTAGGTTTTACCCCAACAATGTTTTCATTAGTTTCGCTCACTCTCGAAATCAAGCATTTTACAGCAGGTTGGAGCAGCCTGTATCTCAGCACAGGAATAAGGTAGGGAAGAATTCAAATACTCTTTTTAACTGCCTCCAGAAGTTAGATCAGATGGCAAATTGTATTTGGTGCTAGGTCTTTCCCTTTAGGTTTTACCCCAACAATGTTTTCATTAGTTTCGCTCACTCTCGAAATCAAGCATTTTACAGCAGGTTGGAGCAGCCTGTATCTCAGCACAGGAAAAAGGTAGGGAAGAATTCTAAGGATCATTTTGACTGCCTCCAGAAGTTAGATCAGATGGCAAATTGTATTTGGTGCTAGGTCTTTCCTTTTAGGTTTTACCCCAACAATGTTTTCATTAGTTTCGCTCACTCTCGAAATCAAGCATTTTACAGCAGGTTGGAGCAGCCTGTATCTCAACACAGGAATAAGGGTAGGGAAGAATTCTAAGGATCATTTTGACTGCCTCCAGAAGTTAGATCAGATGGCCAATGCAATTTGGTGCTAGGTCTTTCCCTTTAGGTTTTACCCCAACAATGTTTTCATTAGTTTCGCTCACTCTCGAAATCAAGCATTTTACAGCAGGTTGGAGCAGCCTGTATCTCAGCACAGGAATAAGGTAGGGAAGAATTCTAAGGATCATTTTGACTGCCTCCAGAAGTTAGATCAGATGGCAAATTGTATTTGGTGCTAGGTCTTTCCCTTTAGGTTTTACCCCAACAATGTTTTCATTAGTTTCGCTCACTCTCGAAATCAAGCATTTTACAGCAGGTTGGAGCAGCCTGTATCTCAGCACAGGAATAAGGTAGGGAAGAATTCAAATACTCATTTTGACTGCCTCCAGAAGTTAGATCAGATGGCAAATTGGATTTGGTGCTAGGTCTTTCCCTTTAGGTTTTACCCCAACAACGTTTTCATTAGTTTCGCTCAATCTCGAAATCAAGCATTTTACAGCAGTTGGAGCAGCCTGTATCTCAGCACAGGAATAAGGTAGGGAAGATTTCAAATACTCATTTTGACAGCCTCCAGAAGTTAGATCAGATGGCAAATTGGATTTGGTGCTAGGTCTTTCCCTTTAGGTTTTACCCCAACAATGTTTTCATTAGTTTCGCTCACTCTCGAAATCAAGCATTTTACAGCAGGTTGGAGCAGCCTGTATCTCAGCACAGGAATAAGGTAGGGAAGAATTCTAAGGCTCATTTTGACTGCCTCCAGAAGTTAGATCAGATGGCAAATTGTAATTTGGTGCTAGGCCTTTCCCTTTAGGTTTTACCCCAACAATGTTTTCATTAGTTTCGCTCACTCTCGAAATCAAGCATTTTACAGCAGGTTGGAGCAGCCTGTATCTCAGCACAGGAATAAGGTAGGGAAGAATTCAAATACTCATTTTGACTGCCTCCAGAAGTTAGATCAGATGGCCAATGCAATTTGGTGCTAGGTCTTTCCCTTTAGGTTTTACCCCAACAATGTTTTCATTAGTTTCGCTCACTCTCGAAATCAAGCATTTTACAGCAGGTTGGAGCAGCCTGTATCTCAGCACAGGAATAAGGTAGGGAAGAATTCAAATACTCATTTTGACTGCCTCCAGAAGTTAGATCAGATGGCCAATGCAATTTGGTGCTAGGTCTTTCCCTTTAGGTTTTACCCCAACAATGTTTTCATTAGTTTCGCTCACTCTCGAAATCAAGCATTTTACAGCAGGTTGGAGCAGCCTGTATCTCAGCACAGGAATAAGGTAGGGAAGAATTCAAATACTCATTTTGACTGCCTCCAGAAGTTAGATCAGATGGCAAATTGTATTTGGTGCTAGGCCTTTCCCTTTAGGTTTTACCCCAACAATGTTTTCATTAGTTTCGCTCACTCTCGAAATCAAGCATTTTACAGCAGGTTGGAGCAGCCTGTATCTCAGCACAGGAATAAGGTAGGGAAGAATTCAAATACTCATTTTGACTGCCTCCAGAAGTTAGATCAGATGGCAAATTGGATTTGGTGCTAGGTCTTTCCCTTTAGGTTTTACCCCAACAATGTTTTCATTAGTTTTCGCTCACTCTCGAAATCAAGCATTTTACAGCAGGTTGGAGCAGCCTGTATCTCAGCACAGGAATAAGGTAGGGAAGAATTCAAATACTCATTTTGACTGCCTCCAGAAGTTAGATCAGATGGCAAATTGTATTTGGTGCTAGGTCTTTCCCTTTAGGTTTTACCCCAACAATGTTTTCATTAGTTTCGCTCACTCTCGAAATCAAGCATTTTACAGCAGGTTGGAGCAGCCTGTATCTCAGCACAGGAATAAGGTAGGGAAGAATTCAAATACTCATTTTGACTGCCTCCAGAAGTTAGATCAGATGGCCAATGCAATTTGGTGCTAGGTCTTTCCCTTTAGGTTTTACCCCAACAATGTTTTCATTAGTTTCGCTCACTCTCGAAATCAAGCATTTTACAGCAGGTTGGAGCAGCCTGTATCTCAGCACAGGAATAAGGTAGGGAAGAATTCAAATACTCATTTTGACTGCCTCCAGAAGTTAGATCAGATGGCAAATTGGATTTGGTGCTAGGTCTTTCCCTTTAGGTTTTACCCCAACAATGTTTTCATTAGTTTCGCTCACTCTCGAAATCAAGCATTTTACAGCAGGTTGGAGCAGCCTGTATCTCAGCACAGGAAAAAGGTAGGGAAGAATTCTAAGGATCATTTTGACTGCCTCCAGAAGTTAGATCAGATGGCAAATTGTATTTGGTGCTAGGTCTTTCCTTTTAGGTTTTACCCCAACAATGTTTTCATTAGTTTCGCTCACTCTCGAAATCAAGCATTTTACAGCAGGTTGGAGCAGCCTGTATCTCAGCACAGGAATAAGGTAGGGAAGAATTCTAAGGATCATTTTGACTGCCTCCAGAAGTTAGATCAGATGGCCAATGCAATTTGGTGCTAGGTCTTTCCCTTTAGGTTTTACCCCAACAATGTTTTCATTAGTTTCGCTCACTCTCGAAATCAAGCATTTTACAGCAGGTTGGAGCAGCCTGTATCTCAGCACAGGAATAAGGTAGGGAAGAATTCAAATACTCATTTTGACTGCCTCCAGAAGTTAGATCAGATGGCCAATGCAATTTGGTGCTAGGTCTTTCCCTTTAGGTTTTTACCCCAACAATGTTTTCATTAGTTTCGCTCACTCTCGAAATCAAGCATTTTACAGCAGGTTGGAGCAGCCTGTATCTCAGCACAGGAATAAGGTAGGGAAGAATTCAAATACTCATTTTGACTGCCTCCAGAAGTTAGATCAGATGGCAAATTGGATTTGGTGCTAGGTCTTTCCCTTTAGGTTTTACCCCAACAACGTTTTCATTAGTTTTCGCTCACTCTCGAAATCAAGCATTTTACAGCAGGTTGGAGCAGCCTGTATCTCAGCACAGGAATAAGGTAGGGAAGAATTCAAATACTCATTTTGACTGCCTCCAGAAGTTAGATCAGATGGCAAATTGGATTTGGTGCTAGGTCTTTCCCTTTAGGTTTTACCCCAACAATGTTTTCATTAGTTTCGCTCACTCTCGAAATCAAGCATTTTACAGCAGGTTGGAGCAGCCTGTATCTCAGCACAGGAATAAGGTAGGGAAGAATTCAAAATACTCATTTTGACTGCCTCCAGAAGTTAGATCAGATGGCAAATTGTATTTGGTGCTAGGTCTTTCCCTTTAGGTTTTACCCCAACAATGTTTTCATTAGTTTCGCTCACTCTCGAAATCAAGCATTTTACAGCAGGTTGGAGCAGCCTGTATCTCAGCACAGGAATAAGGTAGGGAAGAATTCAAATACTCATTTTGACTGCCTCCAGAAGTTAGATCAGATGGCAAATTGTATTTGGTGCTAGGTCTTTCCCTTTAGGTTTTACCCCAACAATGTTTTCATTAGTTTCGCTCACCTCTCGAAATCAAGCATTTTACAGCAGGTTGGAGCAGCCTGTATCTCAGCACAGGAATAAGGTAGGGAAGAATTCAAATACTCATTTTGACTGCCTCCAGAAGTTAGATCAGATGGCCAATGCAATTTGGTGCTAGGTCTTTCCCTTTAGGTTTTAACCCCAACAATGTTTTCATTAGTTTCGCTCACTCTCGAAATCAAGCATTTTACAGCAGGTTGGAGCAGCCTGTATCTCAGCACAGGAATAAGGTAGGGAAGAATTCAAATACTCATTTTGACTGCCTCCAGAAGTTAGATCAGATGGCAAATTGTATTTGGTGCTAGGTCTTTCCCTTTAGGTTTTACCCCAACAATGTTTTCATTAGTTTCGCTCACTCTCGAAATCAAGCATTTTACAGCAGGTTGGAGCAGCCTGTATCTCAGCACAGGAATAAGGTAGGGAAGAATTCAAATACTCATTTTGACTGCCTCCAGAAGTTAGATCAGATGGCAAATTGTATTTGGTGCTAGGTCTTTCCCTTTAGGTTTTTACCCCAACAATGTTTTCATTAGTTTCGCTCACTCTCGAAATCAAGCATTTTACAGCAGGTTGGAGCAGCCTGTATCTCAGCACAGGAATAAGGTAGGGAAGAAATCTAAGGATCATTTTGACTGCCTCCAGACGTTAGATCAGGTGGCCAATGGAATTTGGTGCTAGGCCTTTCCCTTTAGGTTTTACCCCAACAATGTTTTCATTAGTTTCGCTCACTCTCGAAATCAAGCATTTTACAGCAGGTTGGAGCAGCCTGTATCTCAGCACAGGAATAAGGTAGGGAAGAATTCAAATACTCATTTTGACTGCCTCCAGAAGTTAGATCAGATGGCAAATTGGATTTGGTGCTAGGTCTTTCCCTTTAGGTTTTACCCCAGCAATGTTTTCATTAGTTTCGCTCACTCTCGAAATCAAGCATTTTACAGCAGGTTGGAGCAGCCTGTATCTCAGCACAGGAATAAGGTAGGGAAGAATTCAAATACTCATTTTGACTGCCTCCAGAAGTTAGATCAGATGGCCAATGCAATGTGGTGCTAGGCCTTTCCCTTTAGGTTTTACCCCAACAATGTTTTCATTAGTTTCGCTCACTCTCGAAATCAAGCATTTTACAGCAGGTTGGAGCAGCCTGTATCTCAGCACAGGAATAAGGTAGGGAAGAATTCAAATACTCATTTTGACTGCCTCCAGAAGTTAGATCAGATGGCCAATGCAATGTGGTGCTAGGTCTTTCCCTTTAGGTTTTACCCCAACAATGTTTTCATTAGTTTCGCTCACTCTCGAAATCAAGCATTTTACAGCAGGTTGGAGCAGCCTGTATCTCAGCACAGGAATAAGGTAGGGAAGAATTCAAATACTCATTTTGACTGCCTCCAGAAGTTAGATCAGATGGCAAATTGTATTTGGTGCTAGGTCTTTCCCTTTAGGTTTTACCCCAACAATGTTTTCATTAGTTTCGCTCACTCTCGAAATCAAGCATTTTACAGCAGGTTGGAGCAGCCTGTATCTCAGCACAGGAATAAGGTAGGGAAGAATTCAAATACTCATTTTGACTGCCTCCAGAAGTTAGATCAGATGGCCAATGCAATTTGGTGCTAGGCCTTTCCCTTTAGGTTTTACCCCAACAATGTTTTCATTAGTTTCGCTCACTCTCGAAATCAAGCATTTTACAGCAGGTTGGAGCAGCCTGTATCTCAGCACAGGAATAAGGTAGGGAAGAATTCTAAGGATCATTTTGACTGCCTCCAGAAGTTAGATCAGATGGCAAATTGTATTTGGTGCTAGGTCTTTCCCTTTAGGTTTTACCCCAACAATGTTTTCATTAGTTTCGCTCACTCTCGAAATCAAGCATTTTACAGCAGGTTGGAGCAGCCTGTATCTCAGCACAGGAATAAGGTAGGGAAGAATTCTAAGGATCATTTTGACTGCCTCCAGAAGTTAGATCAGATGGCAAATTGTATTTGGTGCTAGGTCTTTCCCTTTAGGTTTTACCCCAACAATGTTTTCATTAGTTTCGCTCACTCTCGAAATCAAGCATTTTACAGCAGGTTGGAGCAGCCTGTATCTCAGCACAGGAATAAGGTAGGGAAGAATTCAAATACTCATTTTGACTGCCTCCAGAAGTTAGATCAGATGGCAAATTGTATTTGGTGCTAGGCCTTTCCCTTTAGGTTTTACCCCAACAATGTTTTCATTAGTTTCGCTCACTCTCGAAATCAAGCATTTTACAGCAGGTTGGAGCAGCCTGTATCTCAGCACAGGAATAAGGTAGGGAAGAATTCAAATACTCATTTTGACTGCCTCCAGAAGTTAGATCAGATGGCCAATGCAATTTGGTGCTAGGTCTTTCCCTTTAGGTTTTACCCCAACAATGTTTTCATTAGTTTCGCTCACTCTCGAAATCAAGCATTTTACAGCAGGTTGGAGCAGCCTGTATCTCAGCACAGGAATAAGGTAGGGAAGAATTCAAATACTCATTTTGACTGCCTCCAGAAGTTAGATCAGATGGCCAATGCAATTTGGTGCTAGGTCTTTCCCTTTAGGTTTTACCCCAACAATGTTTTCATTAGTTTCGCTCACTCTCGAAATCAAGCATTTTACAGCAGGTTGGAGCAGCCTGTATCTCAGCACAGGAATAAGGTAGGGAAGAATTCTAAGGATCATTTTGACTGCCTCCAGAAGTTAGATCAGATGGCAAATTGTATTTGGTGCTAGGTCTTTCCTTTTAGGTTTTACCCCAACAATGTTTTCATTAGTTTCGCTCACTCTCGAAATCAAGCATTTTACAGCAGGTTGGAGCAGCCTGTATCTCAGCACAGGAATAAGGTAGGGAAGAATTCTAAGGATCATTTTGACTGCCTCCAGAAGTTAGATCAGATGGCAAATTGTATTTGGTGCTAGGTCTTTCCCTTTAGGTTTTACCCCAACAATGTTTTCATTAGTTTCGCTCACTCTCGAAATCAAGCATTTTACAGCAGGTTGGAGCAGCCTGTATCTCAGCACAGGAATAAGGTAGGGAAGAATTCAAATACTCATTTTGACTGCCTCCAGAAGTTAGATCAGATGGCAAATTGTATTTGGTGCTAGGTCTTTCCCTTTAGGTTTTACCCCAACAATGTTTTCATTAGTTTCGCTCACTCTCGAAATCAAGCATTTTACAGCAGGTTGGAGCAGCCTGTATCTCAGCACAGGAATAAGGTAGGGAAGAATTCAAATACTCATTTTGACTGCCTCCAGAAGTTAGATCAGATGGCAAATTGTATTTGGTGCTAGGTCTTTCCCTTTAGGTTTTACCCCAACAATGTTTTCATTAGTTTCGCTCACTCTCGAAATCAAGCATTTTACAGCAGGTTGGAGCAGCCTGTATCTCAGCACAGGAATAAGGTAGGGAAGAATTCAAATACTCATTTTGACTGCCTCCAGAAGTTAGATCAGATGGCCAATGCAATTTGGTGCTAGGCCTTTCCCTTTAGGTTTTACCCCAACAATGTTTTCATTAGTTTCGCTCACTCTCGAAATCAAGCATTTTACAGCAGGTTGGAGCAGCCTGTATCTCAGCACAGGAATAAGGTAGGGAAGAATTCAAATACTCATTTTGACTGCCTCCAGAAGTTAGATCAGATGGCCAATGCAATTTGGTGCTAGGTCTTTCCCTTTAGGTTTTACCCCAACAATGTTTTCATTAGTTTCGCTCACTCTCGAAATCAAGCATTTTACAGCAGGTTGGAGCAGCCTGTATCTCAGCACAGGAATAAGGTAGGGAAGAATTCTAAGGATCATTTTGACTGCCTCCAGAAGTTAGATCAGATGGCCAATGCAATTTGGTGCTAGGTCTTTCCCTTTAGGTTTTACCCCAACAATGTTTTCATTAGTTTCGCTCACTCTCGAAATCAAGCATTTTACAGCAGGTTGGAGCAGCCTGTATCTCAGCACAGGAATAAGGTAGGGAAGAATTCTAAGGATCATTTTGACTGCCTCCAGAAGTTAGATCAGATGACAAATTGGATTTGGTGCTAGGTCTTTCCCTTTAGGTTTTACCCCAACAATGTTTTCATTAGTTTCGCTCACTCTCGAAATCAAGCATTTTACAGCAGGTTGGAGCAGCCTGTATCTCAGCACAGGAATAAGGTAGGGAAGAATTCTAAGGATCATTTTGACTGCCTCCAGAAGTTAGATCAGATGGCAAATTGGATTTGGTGCTAGGTCTTTCCCTTTAGGTTTTACCCCAACAACGTTTTCATTAGTTTCGCTCACTCTCGAAATCAAGCATTTTACAGCAGGTTGGAGCAGCCTGTATCTCAGCACAGGAATAAGGTAGGGAAGAATTCAAATACTCATTTTGACTGCCTCCAGAAGTTAGATCAGATGGCAAATTGTATTTGGTGCTAGGTCTTTCCCTTTAGGTTTTACCCCAACAATGTTTTCATTAGTTTCGCTCACTCTCGAAATCAAGCATTTTACAGCAGGTTGGAGCAGCCTGTATCTCAGCACAGGAATAAGGTAGGGAAGAATTCAAATACTCATTTTGACTGCCTCCAGAAGTTAGATCAGATGGCAAATTGTATTTGGTGCTAGGCCTTTCCCTTTAGGTTTTACCCCAACAATGTTTTCATTAGTTTCGCTCACTCTCGAAATCAAGCATTTTACAGCAGGTTGGAGCAGCCTGTATCTCAGCACAGGAATAAGGTAGGGAAGAATTCAAATACTCATTTTGACTGCCTCCAGAAGTTAGATCAGATGGCCAATGCAATTTGGTGCTAGGTCTTTCCCTTTAGGTTTTACCCCAACAATGTTTTCATTAGTTTCGCTCACTCTCGAAATCAAGCATTTTACAGCAGGTTGGAGCAGCCTGTATCTCAGCACAGGAATAAGGTAGGGAAGAATTCAAATACTCATTTTGACTGCCTCCAGAAGTTAGATCAGATGGCCAATGCAATTTGGTGCTAGGTCTTTCCCTTTAGGTTTTACCCCAACAATGTTTTCATTAGTTTCGCTCACTCTCGAAATCAAGCATTTTACAGCAGGTTGGAGCAGCCTGTATCTCAGCACAGGAATAAGGTAGGGAAGAATTCAAATACTCATTTTGACTGCCTCCAGAAGTTAGATCAGATGGCAAATTGGATTTGGTGCTAGGTCTTTCCCTTTAGGTTTTACCCCAACAATGTTTTCATTAGTTTCGCTCACTCTCGAAATCAAGCATTTTACAGCAGGTTGGAGCAGCCTGTATCTCAGCACAGGAATAAGGTAGGGAAGAATTCATATACTCATTTTGACTGCCTCCAGAAGTTAGATCAGATGGCCAATGCAATTTGGTGCTAGGTCTTTCCCTTTAGGTTTTACCCCAACAATGTTTTCATTAGTTTCGCTCACTCTCGAAATCAAGCATTTTACAGCAGGTTGGAGCAGCCTGTATCTCAGCACAGGAATAAGGTAGGGAAGAATTCTAAGGATCATTTTGACTGCCTCCAGACGTTAGATCAGGTGGCCAATGGAATTTGGTGCTAGGCCTTTCCCTTTAGGTTTTACCCCAACAATGTTTTCATTAGTTTCGCTCACTCTCGAAATCAAGCATTTTACAGCAGGTTGGAGCAGCCTGTATCTCAGCACAGGAATAAGGGAGTGAAGAATTCAAATACTCATTTTGACTGCCTCCAGAAGTTAGATCAGATGGCAAATTGTATTTGGTGCTAGGTCTTTCCCTTTAGGTTTTACCCCAACAATGTTTTCATTAGTTGCGCTCACTCTCGAAATCAAGCATTTTACAGCAGGTTGGAGCAGCCTGTATCTCAGCACAGGAATAAGGTAGGGAAGAATTCAAATACTCATTTTGACTGCCTCCAGAATTTAGATCAGATGGCAAATTGTATTTGGTGCTAGGTCTTTCCCTTTAGGTTTTACCCCAACAATGTTTTCATTAGTTTCGCTCACTCTCGAAATCAAGCATTTTACAGCAGGTTGGAGCAGCCTGTATCTCAGCACAGGAATAAGGTAGGGAAGAATTCAAATACTCATTTTGACTGCCTCCAGAAGTTAGATCAGATGGCAAATTGTATTTGGTGCTAGGTCTTTCCCTTTAGGTTTTACCCCAACAATGTTTTCATTAGTTTCGCTCACTCTCAAAATCAAGCATTTTACAGCAGGTTGGAGCAGCCTGTATCTCAGCACAGGAATAAGGTAGGGAAGAATTCTAAGGATCATTTTGACTGCCTCCAGAAGTTAGATCAGATGGCAAATTGGATTTGGTGCTAGGCCTTTCCCTTTAGGTTTTACCCCAACAATGTTTTCATTAGTTTCGCTCACTCTCGAAATCAAGCATTTTACAGCAGGTTGGAGCAGCCTGTATCTCAGCACAGGAATAAGGTAGGGAAGAATTCAAATACTCATTTTGACTGCCTCCAGAAGTTAGATCAGATGGCCAATGCAATTTGGTGCTAGGTCTTTCCCTTTAGGTTTTACCCCAACAATGTTTTCATTAGTTTCGCTCACTCTCGAAATCAAGCATTTTACAGCAGGTTGGAGCAGCCTGTATCTCAGCACAGGAATAAGGTAGGGAAGAATTCTAAGGCTCATTTTGACTGCCTCCAGAAGTTAGATCAGATGGCAAATTGGATTTGGTGCTAGGTCTTTCCCTTTAGGTTTTACCCCAACAATGTTTTCATTAGTTTCGCTCACTCTCGAAATCAAGCATTTTACAGCCGGTTGGAGCAGCCTGTATCTCAGCACAGGAATAAGGTAGGGAAGAATTCAAATACTCATTTTGACTGCCTCCAGAAGTCAGATCAGATGGCAAATTGTATTTGGTGCTAGGTCTTTCCTTTTAGGTTTTACCCCAACAATGTTTTCATTAGTTTCGCTCACTCTCGAAATCAAGCATTTTACAGCAGGGAGGAGCAGCCTGTATCTCAGCACAGGAATAAGGTAGGGAAGAATTCTAAGGATCATTTTGACTGCCTCCAGAAGTTAGATCAGATGGCAAATTGGATTTGGTGCTAGGTCTTTCCCTTTAGGTTTTACCCCAACAATGTTTTCATTAGTTTCGCTCACTCTCGAAATCAAGCATTTTACAGCAGGTTGGAGCAGCCTGTATCTCAGCACAGGAATAAGGTAGGGAAGAATTCTAAGGATCATTTTGACTGCCTCCAGAAGTTAGATCAGATGGCAAATTGGATTTGGTGCTAGGTCTTTCCCTTTAGGTTTTACCCCAACAATGTTTTCATTAGTTTCGCTCACTCTCGAAATCAAGCATTTTACAGCAGGTTGGAGCAGCCTGTATCTCAGCACAGGAATAAGGTAGGGAAGAATTCAAATACTCATTTTGACTGCCTCCAGAAGTTAGATCAGATGGCAAATTGGATTTGGTGCTAGGTCTTTCCCTTTAGGTTTTACCCCAACAATGTTTTCATTAGTTTCGCTCACTCTCGAAATCAAGCATTTTACAGCAGGTTGGAGCAGCCTGTATCTCAGCACAGGAATAAGGTAGGGAAGAATTCAAATACTCATTTTGACTGCCTCCAGAAGTTAGATCAGATGGCAAATTGTATTTGGTGCTAGGCCTTTCCCTTTAGGTTTTACCCCAACAATGTTTTCATTAGTTTCGCTCACTCTCGAAATCAAGCATTTTACAGCAGGTTGGAGCAGCCTGTATCTCAGCACAGGAATAAGGTAGGGAAGAATTCAAATACTCATTTTGACTGCCTCCAGAAGTTAGATCAGACGGCCAATGCAATTTGGTGCTAGGTCTTTCCCTTTAGGTTTTACCCCCAACAATGTTTTCATTAGTTTCGCTCACTCTCGAAATCAAGCATTTTACAGCAGGTTGGAGCAGCCTGTATCTCAGCACAGGAATAAGGTAGGGAAGAATTCAAATACTCATTTTGACTGCCTCCAGAAGTTAGATCAGATGGCCAATGCAATTTGGTGCTAGGTCTTTCCCTTTAGGTTTTACCCCAACAATGTTTTCATTAGTTTCGCTCACTCTCGAAATCAAGCATTTTACAGCAGGTTGGAGCAGCCTGTATCTCAGCACAGGAATAAGGTAGGGAAGAATTCAAATACTCATTTTGACTGCCTCCAGAAGTTAGATCAGATGGCAAATTGTATTTGGTGCTAGGTCTTTCCCTTTAGGTTTTACCCCAACAATGTTTTCATTAGTTTCGCTCACTCTCGAAATCAAGCATTTTACAGCAGGTTGGAGCAGCCTGTATCTCAGCACAGGAATAAGGTAGGGAAGAATTCAAATACTCATTTTGACTGCCTCCAGAAGTTAGATCAGATGGCAAATTGTATTTGGTGCTAGGTCTTTCCCTTTAGGTTTTACCCCAACAATGTTTTCATTAGTTTCGCTCACTCTCGAAATCAAGCATTTTACAGCAGGTTGGAGCAGCCTGTATCTCAGCACAGGAATAAGGTAGGGAAGAATTCAAATACTCATTTTGACTGCCTCCAGAAGTTAGATCAGATGGCCAATGGAATTTGGTGCTAGGTCTTTCCCTTTAGGTTTTACCCCAACAATGTTTTCATTAGTTTCGCTCACTCTCGAAATCAAGCATTTTACAGCAGGTTGGAGCAGCCTGTATCTCAGCACAGGAATAAGGTAGGGAAGAAATCTAAGGATCATTTTGACTGCCTCCAGACGTTAGATCAGGTGGCCAATGGAATTTGGTGCTAGGCCTTTCCCTTTAGGTTTTACCCCAACAATGTTTTCATTAGTTTCGCTCACTCTCGAAATCAAGCATTTTACAGCAGGTTGGAGCAGCCTGTATCTCAGCACAGGAATAAGGGAGGGAAGAATTCAAATACTCATTTTGACTGCCTCCAGAAGTTAGATCAGATGGCAAATTGTATTTGGTGCTAGGTCTTTCCCTTTAGGTTTTACCCCAACAATGTTTTCATTAGTTGCGCTCACTCTCGAAATCAAGCATTTTACAGCAGGTTGGAGCAGCCTGTATCTCAGCACAGGAATAAGGTAGGGAAGAATTCAAATACTCATTTTGACTGCCTCCAGAATTTAGATCAGATGGCAAATTGTATTTGGTGCTAGGTCTTTCCCTTTAGGTTTTACCCCAACAATGTTTTCATTAGTTTCGCTCACTCTCGAAATCAAGCATTTTACAGCAGGTTGGAGCAGCCTGTATCTCAGCACAGGAATAAGGTAGGGAAGAATTCAAATACTCATTTTGACTGCCTCCAGAAGTTAGATCAGATGGCAAATTGTATTTGGTGCTAGGTCTTTCCCTTTAGGTTTTACCCCAACAATGTTTTCATTAGTTTCGCTCACTCTCAAAATCAAGCATTTTACAGCAGGTTGGAGCAGCCTGTACCTCAGCACAGGAATAAGGTAGGGAAGAATTCAAATACTCATTTTGACTGCCTCCAGAAGTTAGATCAGATGGCAAATTGTATTTGGTGCTAGGTCTTTCCCTTTTGGTTTTACCCCAACAATGTTTTCATTAGTTTCGCTCACTCTCGAAATCAAGCATTTTACAGCAGGTTGGAGCAGCCTGTATCTCAGCACAGGAATAAGGTAGGGAAGAATTCAAATACTCATTTTGACTGCCTCCAGAAGTTAGATCAGATGGCAAATTGTATTTGGTGCTAGGTCTTTCCCTTTTGGTTTTACCCCAACAATGTTTTCATTAGTTTCGCTCACTCTCGAAATCAAGCATTTTACAGCAGGTTGGAGCAGCCTGTATCTCAGCACAGGAATAAGGTAGGGAAGAATTCAAATACTCATTTTGACTGCCTCCAGAAGTTAGATCAGATGGCAAATTGTATTTGGTGCTAGGTCTTTCCCTTTAGGTTTTATCCCAACAATGTTTTCATTAGTTGCGATCACTCTCGAAATCAAGCATTTTACAGCAGGTTGGAGCAGCCTGTATCTCAGCACAGGAATAAGGTAGGGAAGAATTCAAATACTCATTTTGACTGCCTCCAGAAGTTAGATCAGATGGCCAATGCAATTTGGTGCTAGGCCTTTCCCTTTAGGTTTTACCCCAACAATGTTTTCATTAGTTTCGCTCACTCTCGAAATCAAGCATTTTACAGCAGGTTGGAGCAGCCTGTATCTCAGCACAGGAATAAGGGAGGGAAGAATTCAAATACTCATTTTGACTGCCTCCAGAAGTTAGATCAGATGGCAAATTGTATTTGGTGCTAGGTCTTTCCCTTTAGGTTTTACCCCAACAATGTTTTCATTAGTTTCGCTCACTCTCGAAATCAAGCATTTTACAGCAGGTTGGAGCAGCCTGTATCTCAGCACAGGAATAAGGTAGGGAAGAATTCAAATACTCATTTTGACTGCCTCCAGAAGTTAGATCAGATGGCAAATTGTATTTGGTGCTAGGTCTTTCCCTTTAGGTTTTACCCCAACAATGTTTTCATTAGTTTCGCTCACTCTCGAAATCAAGCATTTTACAGCAGGTTGGAGCAGCCTGTATCTCAGCACAGGAATAAGGTAGGGAAGAATTCTAAGGATCATTTTGACTGCCTCCAGAAGTTAGATCAGATGGCAAATTGTATTTGGTGCTAGGTCTTTCCCTTTAGGTTTTACCCCAACAATGTTTTCATTAGTTTCGCTCACTCTCGAAATCAAGCATTTTACAGCAGGTTGGAGCAGCCTGTATCTCAGCACAGGAATAAGGTAGGGAAGAATTCAAATACTCATTTTGACTGCCTCCAGAAGTTAGATCAGATGGCCAATGCAATTTGGTGCTAGGTCTTTCCCTTTAGGTTTTACCCCAACAATGTTTTCATTAGTTTCGCTCACTCTCGAAATCAAGCATTTTACAGCAGGTTGGAGCAGCCTGTATCTCAGCACAGGAATAAGGTAGGGAAGAATTCAAATACTCATTTTGACTGCCTCCAGAAGTTAGATCAGATGGCAAATTGGATTTGGTGCTAGGTCTTTCCCTTTAGGTTTTACCCCAACAATGTTTTCATTAGTTTCGCTCACTCTCGAAATCAAGCATTTTACAGCAGGTTGGAGCAGCCTGTATCTCAGCACAGGAATAAGGTAGGGAAGAATTCATATACTCATTTTGACTGCCTCCAGAAGTTAGATCAGATGGCCAATGCAATTTGGTGCTAGGTCTTTCCCTTTAGGTTTTACCCCAACAATGTTTTCATTAGTTTCGCTCACTCTCGAAATCAAGCATTTTACAGCAGGTTGGAGCAGCCTGTATCTCAGCACAGGAATAAGGTAGGGAAGAATTCTAAGGATCATTTTGACTGCCTCCAGACGTTAGATCAGGTGGCCAATGGAATTTGGTGCTAGGCCTTTCCCTTTAGGTTTTACCCCAACAATGTTTTCATTAGTTTCGCTCACTCTCAAAATCAAGCATTTTACAGCAGGTTGGAGCAGCCTGTACCTCAGCACAGGAATAAGGTAGGGAAGAATTCAAATACTCATTTTGACTGCCTCCAGAAGTTAGATCAGATGGCAAATTGTATTTGGTGCTAGGTCTTTCCCTTTTGGTTTTACCCCAACAATGTTTTCATTAGTTTCGCTCACTCTCGAAATCAAGCATTTTACAGCAGGTTGGAGCAGCCTGTATCTCAGCACAGGAATAAGGTAGGGAAGAATTCAAATACTCATTTTGACTGCCTCCAGAAGTTAGATCAGATGGCAAATTGGATTTGGTGCTAGGTCTTTCCCTTTTGGTTTTACCCCAACAATGTTTTCATTAGTTTCGCTCACTCTCGAAATCAAGCATTTTACAGCAGGTTGGAGCAGCCTGTATCTCAGCACAGGAATAAGGTAGGGAAGAATTCAAATACTCATTTTGACTGCCTCCAGAAGTTAGATCAGATGGCAAATTGTATTTGGTGCTAGGTCTTTCCCTTTAGGTTTTATCCCAACAATGTTTTCATTAGTTGCGATCACTCTCGAAATCAAGCATTTTACAGCAGGTTGGAGCAGCCTGTATCTCAGCACAGGAATAAGGTAGGGAAGAATTCAAATACTCATTTTGACTGCCTCCAGAAGTTAGATCAGATGGCCAATGCAATTTGGTGCTAGGCCTTTCCCTTTAGGTTTTACCCCAACAATGTTTTCATTAGTTTCGCTCACTCTCGAAATCAAGCATTTTACAGCAGGTTGGAGCAGCCTGTATCTCAGCACAGGAATAAGGGAGGGAAGAATTCAAATACTCATTTTGACTGCCTCCAGAAGTTAGATCAGATGGCAAATTGTATTTGGTGCTAGGTCTTTCCCTTTAGGTTTTACCCCAACAATGTTTTCATTAGTTTCGCTCACTCTCGAAATCAAGCATTTTACAGCAGGTTGGAGCAGCCTGTATCTCAGCACAGGAATAAGGTAGGGAAGAATTCAAATACTCATTTTGACTGCCTCCAGAAGTTAGATCAGATGGCAAATTGTATTTGGTGCTAGGTCTTTCCCTTTAGGTTTTACCCCAACAATGTTTTC
The DNA here is from genome assembly GCF_026170545.1 of Melanerpes formicivorus. Lineage (NCBI taxonomy): Eukaryota > Metazoa > Chordata > Aves > Piciformes > Picidae > Melanerpes > Melanerpes formicivorus. The sequence continues at coordinate 71,033 of NW_027142916.1, forward strand.
ATTAGTTTCGCTCACTCTCGAAATCAAGCATTTTACAGCAGGTTGGAGCAGCCTGTATCTCAGCACAGGAATAAGGTAGGGAAGAATTCTAAGGATCATTTTGACTGCCTCCAGAAGTTAGATCAGATGGCAAATTGTATTTGGTGCTAGGTCTTTCCCTTTAGGTTTTACCCCAACAATGTTTTCATTAGTTTCGCTCACTCTCGAAATCAAGCATTTTACAGCAGGTTGGAGCAGCCTGTATCTCAGCACAGGAATAAGGTAGGGAAGAATTCTAAGGATCATTTTGACTGCCTCCAGAAGTTAGATCAGATGGCAAATTGGATTTGGTGCTAGGTCTTTCCCTTTAGGTTTTACCCCAACAATGTTTTCATTAGTTTCGCTCACTCTCGAAATCAAGCATTTTACAGCAGGTTGGAGCAGCCTGTATCTCAGCACAGGAATAAGGTAGGGAAGAATTCAAATACTCATTTTGACTGCCTCCAGAAGTTAGATCAGATGGCAAATTGTATTTGGTGCTAGGTCTTTCCCTTTAGGTTTTACCCCAACAATGTTTTCATTAGTTTCGCTCACTCTCGAAATCAAGCATTTTACAGCAGGTTGGAGCAGCCCGTATCTCAGCACAGGAATAAGGTAGGGAAGAATTCAAATACTCATTTTGACTGCCTCCAGAAGTTAGATCAGATGGCAAATTGGATTTGGTGCTAGGTCTTTCCCTTTAGGTTTTACCCCAACAATGTTTTCATTAGTTTCGCTCACTCTCGAAATCAAGCATTTTACAGCAGGTTGGAGCAGCCTGTATCTCAGCACAGGAATAAGGTAGGGAAGAATTCAAATACTCATTTTGACTGCCTCCAGAAGTTAGATCAGATGGCAAATTGGATTTGGTGCTAGGTCTTTCCCTTTAGGTTTTACCCCAACAATGTTTTCATTAGTTTCGCTCACTCTCGAAATCAAGCATTTTACAGCAGGTTGGAGCAGCCTGTATCTCAGCACAGGAATAAGGTAGGGAAGAATTCAAATACTCATTTTGACTGCCTCCAGAAGTTAGATCAGATGGCAAATTGGATTTGGTGCTAGGTCTTTCCCTTTAGGTTTTACCCCAACAATGTTTTCATTAGTTTCGCTCACTCTCGAAATCAAGCATTTTACAGCAGGTTGGAGCAGCCTGTATCTCAGCACAGGAATAAGGTAGGGAAGAATTCAAATACTCATTTTGACTGCCTCCAGAAGTTAGATCAGATGGCAAATTGTATTTGGTGCTAGGTCTTTCCCTTTAGGTTTTACCCCAACAATGTTTTCATTAGTTTCGCTCACTCTCGAAATCAAGCATTTTAAAGCAGGTTGGAGCAGCCTGTATCTCAGCACAGGAATAAGGTAGGGAAGAATTCAAATACTCATTTTGACTGCCTCCAGAAGTTAGATCGGATGGCCAATGCAATTTGGTGCTAGGCCTTTCCCTTTAGGTTTTACCCCAACAATGTTTTCATTAGTTTCGCTCACTCTCGAAATCAAGCATTTTACAGCAGGTTGGAGCAGCCTGTATCTCAGCACAGGAATAAGGTAGGGAAGAATTCAAATACTCATTTTGACTGCCTCCAGAAGTTAGATCAGATGGCAAATTGTATTTGGTGCTAGGTCTTTCCCTTTAGGTTTTACCCCAACAATGTTTTCATTAGTTTCGCTCACTCTCGAAATCAAGCATTTTACAGCAGGTTGGAGCAGCCTGTATCTCAGCACAGGAATAAGGTAGGGAAGAATTCAAATACTCATTTTGACTGCCTCCAGAAGTTAGATCAGATGGCAAATTGTATTTGGTGCTAGGCCTTTCCCTTTAGGTTTTACCCCAACAATGTTTTCATTAGTTTCGCTCACTCTCGAAATCAAGCATTTTACAGCAGGTTGGAGCAGCCTGTATCTCAGCACAGGAATAAGGTAGGGAAGAATTCAAATACTCATTTTGACTGCCTCCAGAAGTTAGATCAGATGGCCAATGCAATTTGGTGCTAGGCGTTTCCCTTTAGGTTTTACCCCAACAATGTTTTCATTAGTTTCGCTCACTCTCGAAATCAAGCATTTTACAGCAGGTTGGAGCAGCCTGTATCTCAGCACAGGAATAAGGTAGGGAAGAATTCAAATACTCATTTTGACTGCCTCCAGAAGTTAGATCAGATGGCAAATTGTATTTGGTGCTAGGCCTTTCCCTTTAGGTTTTACCCCAACAATGTTTTCATTAGTTTCGCTCACTCTCGAAATCAAGCATTTTACAGCAGGTTGGAGCAGCCTGTATCTCAGCACAGGAATAAGGTAGGGAAGAATTCAAATACTCATTTTGACTGCCTCCAGAAGTTAGATCAGATGGCCAATGCAATTTGGTGCTAGGCCTTTCCCTTTAGGTTTTACCCCAACAATGTTTTCATTAGTTTCGCTCACTCTCGAAATCAAGCATTTTACAGCAGGTTGGAGCAGCCTGTATCTCAGCACAGGAATAAGGTAGGGAAGAATTCAAATACTCATTTTGACTGCCTCCAGAAGTTAGATCAGATGGCAAATTGTATTTGGTGCTAGGTCTTTCCCTTTAGGTTTTACCCCAACAATGTTTTCATTAGTTTCGCTCACTCTCGAAATCAAGCATTTTACAGCAGGTTGGAGCAGCCTGTATCTCAGCACAGGAATGGTGCTATGCTGGACCTTGTTCTCACCAACAGGGAAGGGCTGGTAAGCAATGTGAGGCTCATAGACGGCCTTGGCTGCAGTGACCATGAAGCAGTTGAATTTAACATCCTCAGGGCAATCAGGAGGAAGTATTCCAAGCTCATGACCCTAGACTTTAGGCATGCAGATTTTGATCGCTTCAGGGATCTGCTAGCCAAAGTGTCATGGGACAAAGCCCTGGAGGGAAGAGGGACCCAGGACAGCTGGTCAGTATTCAAGGACCACCTCCTCTGTGTCCAGGAGCTCTGTGTACCAACAAAGAGAAAAGCAGGTAAGAATGCTAGGAGGCCTGCCTGGATGGGCAAGGAGCTACTGGACACACTATTACTTAAAAGGAAACTCTACAGGCAGTGGAGGGAAGGACAGGTAGAACAGGGGGAATACGAGGAAGCTGCCCGAGCAGCAAGAGTCCTGGTCAGGAAAGCCAAAGCAGAGTTTGAGTTGAATCTAGCCAGGGAGATTAAAGGGAATACTAAGAACTTTTACAGGTATATTAATGGGAAGAAGAAGACTAGGGAAGGTGTGGGCCCCCTCAGAAAAGAAAATGGTGACATGGTCACCTGTGATGAGGAAAAGGCTGAGGTACTTAATAACTTCTTTACCTCAGTCTTCACTGCAAGGGCCTCTAGCCACACTCCTGATGTTATGGAAGTCAAAGCCAGGGACAGGGAGGAAGAACTGCCCATTGTAAGTGCAGATCAGGTTCGTGATCATCTGAAGAACCTGAAAGTGTTCAAGTCCATGGGACCCGACGGGTTACACCCACGGGTGCTGAGAGAACTGGCAGATGAGGTTGCTAAACCCCTCTCTATTATATTTCAAAAGTCCTGGCAGTCTGGTGAAGTCCCCACAGACTGGAAAAGGGGAAACATTGCCCCCATCTTCAAAAAGGGCAAGAAGGAGGAACCAGGGAACTACAGGCCAGTCAGTCTCACCTCTGTGCCTGGAAAGATCATGGAACAGATCCTCCTGGAGTCACTACTCGCTCAAAAGAATAGTGAAGAGGTGATTGGGAACAGTCAGCATGGCTTTGCCAAGGGCAGATCCTGCCTGACCAACCTGGTGGCCTTCTATGAGCAGGTGACAAAATTAATAGATGAGGGGCGAGCAACTGATGTCGTTTACCTGGACCTGAGCAAAGCCTTCGACACTGTCCCGCACCACATCCTGGTCTCCAAACTGGTGACACATGGGTTTGATTGGTGGACCACTAGATGGATAAGGAACTGGCTTGATGGCCGCACCCAAAGAGTGGCTGTCAATGGCTCCATGTCCCAGTGGAGGCCAGTGACAAGTGGAGTCCCTCAGGGATCAGTCCTGGGACCTATCTTATTCAACATCTTTGTGGGGGACATGGACAGTGGCATTGAGTGCACCCTCAGCAAGTTTGCTGATGACACCAAGCTGTGTGGTGCAGCAGACACGCTGGAGGGAAGGGAGGCCATCCAGAGGGACCTTGACAGGCTGGAGAGGTGGGCACAGGCCAACCTCATGAAGTTCAGTAAGAGCAAGTGCAGGGTCCTGCATCTGGGTCGAGGCAATCCCAGGCACAAATACAGGCTGGGCAGTGACTGGCTGGAGGATAGCCCTGAGGAGAGAGACTTGGGGGTGCTGGTGGACAAAAAGCTCAACATGAGCTCTCAGTGTGCACTTGCAGCCCGCAAAGCCAATCAGATCCTGGGCTGCATCAGGAGAAGTGTGGCTAGCAGGTCGAGGGAGGTGATCCTCCCCCTCTACTCAGCCCTGGTGAGACCCCACCTGGAGTACTGTGTCCAGTTCTGGAGCCCCTATTACAAGAGGGATGTGGAGGTGCTGGAACGTGTCCAGAGAAGGGCCACGAGGATGATCAGAGGGCTGGAGCACCTCTCCTATGAGGACAGACTGAAGGAGTTGGGGCTGTACAGTCTGCAGAAGAGAAGGCTCCGAGGTGACCTAATTGTCGCCTTCCAGTATCTGAAGGGGGCCTACAGGAAGGCAGGGGAAGGACTTCTCAGGATCTCAGGTAGTGATAGGACTAGGGGGAATGGAATGAAGCTGGAGGTGGGGAGATTCAGGCTGGATGTGAGGAGGAGGTTCTTCACCATGAGAGTGGTGAAACCCTGGAATGGGTTGTCCAGGGAGGTGGTCGAGGCCCCGTCCCTGGGGGTGTTTAAGAGCAGGCTGGATGAGGCTCTGTCCAGCCTGATCTAGTGTGGGGTGTCCCTGCCCATGGCAGGGGGGTTGGAACTAGATGATCCTTGTGGTCCCTTCCAACCCTGAATGAAACTATGAAACTATGAATAAGGTAGGGAAGAATTCAAATACTCATTCTGACTGCCTCCAGAAGTTAGATCAGATGGCAAATTGTATTTGGTGCTAGGACTTTCCCTTTAGGTTTTACCCCAACAATGTTTTCATTAGTTTCGCTCACTCTCGAAATCAAGCATTTTACAGCAGGTTGGAGCAGCCTGTATCTCAGCACAGGAATAAGGTAGGGAAGAATTCAAATACTCATTTTGACTGCCTCCAGAAGTTAGATCAGATGGCAAATTGGATTTGGTGCTAGGTCTTTCCCTTTAGGTTTTACCCCAACGTTTTCATTAGTTTCGCTCACTCTCGAAATCAAGCATTTTACAGCAGGTTGGAGCAGCCTGTATCTCAGCACAGGAATAAGGTAGGGAAGAATTCAAATACTCATTTTGACTGCCTCCAGAAGTTAGATCAGATGGCCAATGCAATTTGGTGCTAGGCCTTTCCCTTTAGGTTTTACCCCAACAATGTTTTCATTAGTTTCGCTCACTCTCGAAATCAAGCATTTTACAGCAGGTTGGAGCAGCCTGTATCTCAGCACAGGAATAAGGTAGGGAAGAATTCAAATACTCATTTTGACTGCCTCCAGAAGTTAGATCAGATGGCAAATTGTATTTGGTGCTAGGTCTTTCCCTTTAGGTTTTACCCCAACAATGTTTTCATTAGTTTCGCTCACTCTCGAAATCAAGCATTTTACAGCAGGTTGGAGCAGCCTGTATCTCAGCACAGGAATAAGGTAGGGAAGAATTCTAAGGACCATTTTGACTGCCTCCAGAAGTTAGATCAGATGGCAAATTGTATTTGGTGCTAGGTCTTTCCCTTTAGGTTTTACCCCAACAATGTTTTCATTAGTTTCGCTCACTCTCGAAATCAAGCATTTTACAGCAGGTTGGAGCAGCCTGTATCTCAGCACAGGAATAAGGTAGGGAAGAATTCAAATACTCATTTTGACTGCCTCCAGAAGTTAGATCAGATGGCAAATTGTATTTGGTGCTAGGCCTTTCCCTTTAGGTTTTACCCCAACAATGTTTTCATTAGTTTCGCTCACTCTCGAAATCAAGCATTTTACAGCAGGTTGGAGCAGCCTGTATCTCAGCACAGGAATAAGGTAGGGAAGAATTCTAAGGCTCATTTTGACTGCCTCCAGAAGTTAGATCAGATGGCAAATTGGATTTGGTGCTAGGTCTTTCCCTTTAGGTTTTACCCCAACAATGTTTTCATTAGTTTCGCTCACTCTCGAAATCAAGCATTTTACAGCAGGTTGGAGCAGCCTGTATCTCAGCACAGGGATAAGGGAGGGAAGAATTCTCAGGATCATTTTGACTGCCTCCAGAAGTTAGATCAGATGGCAAATTGTATTTGGTGCTAGGTCTTTCCCTTTAGGTTTTACCCCAACAATGTTTTCATTAGTTTCGCTCACTCTCGAAATCAAGCATTTTACAGCAGGTTGGAGCAGCCTGTATCTCAGCACAGGAATAAGGTAGGGAAGAATTCTAAGGATCATTTTGACTGCCTCCAGAAGTTAGATCAGATGGCAAATTGGATTTGGTGCTAGGTCTTTCCCTTTAGGTTTTACCCCAACAATGTTTTCATTAGTTTCGCTCACTCTCGAAATCAAGCATTTTACAGCAGGTTGGAGCAGCCTGTATCTCAGCACAGGAATAAGGTAGGGAAGAATTCAAATACTCATTTTGACTGCCTCCAGAAGTTAGATCAGATGGCAAATTGTATTTGGTGCTAGGCCTTTCCCTTTAGGTTTTACCCCAACAATGTTTTCATTAGTTTCGCTCACTCTCGAAATCAAGCATTTTACAGCAGGTTGGAGCAGCCTGTATCTCAGCACAGGAATAAGGTAGGGAAGAATTCTCAGGATCATTTTGACTGCCTCCAGAAGTTAGATCAGATGGCAAATTGTATTTGGTGCTAGGTCTTTCCCTTTAGGTTTTACCCCAACAATGTTTTCATTAGTTTCGCTCACTCTCGAAATCAAGCATTTTACAGCAGGTTGGAGCAGCCTGTATCTCAGCACAGGAATAAGGTAGGGAAGAATTCTCAAGATCATTTTGACTGCCTCCAGAAGTTAGATCAGATGGCAAATTGTATTTGGTGCTAGGCCTTTCCCTTTAGGTTTTACCCCAACAATGTTTTCATTAGTTTCGCTCACTCTCGAAATCAAGCATTTTACAGCAGGTTGGAGCAGCCTGTATCTCAGCACAGGAATAAGGTAGGGAAGAATTCAAATACTCATTTTGACTGCCTCCAGAAGTTAGATCAGATGGCCAATGCAATGTGGTGCTAGGCCTTTCCCTTTAGGTTTTACCCCAACAATGTTTTCATTAGTTTCGCTCACTCTCGAAATCAAGCATTTTACAGCAGGTTGGAGCAGCCTGTATCTCAGCACAGGAATAAGGTAGGGAAGAATTCAAATACTCATTTTGACTGCCTCCAGAAGTTAGATCAGATGGCAAATTGTATTTGGTGCTAGGTCTTTCCCTTTAGGTTTTACCCCAACAATGTTTTCATTAGTTTCGCTCACTCTCGAAATCAAGCATTTTACAGCAGGTTGGAGCAGCCTGTATCTCAGCACAGGAATAAGGTAGGGAAGAAATCAAATACTCATTTTGACTGCCTCCAGAAGTTAGATCAGATGGCAAATTGGATTTGGTGCTAGGTCTTTCCCTTTAGGTTTTACCCCAACAATGTTTTCATTAGTTGCGCTCACTCTCGAAATCAAGCATTTTACAGCAGGTTGGAGCAGCCTGTATCTCAGCACAGGAATAAGGTAGGGAAGAATTCAAATACTCATTTTGACTGCCTCCAGAAGTTAGATCAGATGGCAAATTGTATTTGGTGCTAGGTCTTTCCCTTTAGGTTTTACCCCAACAATGTTTTCATTAGTTTCGCTCACTCTCGAAATCAAGCATTTTACAGCAGGTTGGAGCAGCCTGTATCTCAGCACAGGAATAAGGTAGGGAAGAATTCAAATACTCATTTTGACTGCCTCCAGAAGTTAGATCAGATGGCAAATTGTATTTGGTGCTAGGCCTTTCCCTTTAGGTTTTACCCCAACAATGTTTTCATTAGTTTCGCTCACTCTTGAAATCAAGCATTTTACAGCAGGTTGGAGCAGCCTGTATCTCAGCACAGGAATAAGGTAGGGAAGAATTCAAATACTCATTTTGACTGCCTCCAGAAGTTAGATCAGATGGCAAATTGTATTTGGTGCTAGGTCTTTCCCTTTAGGTTTTACCCCAACAATGTTTTCATTAGTTTCGCTCACTCTCGAAATCAAGCATTTTACAGCAGGTTGGAGCAGCCTGTATCTCAGCACAGGAATAAGGTAGGGAAGAATTCTAAGGATCATTTTGACTGCCTCCATAAGTTAGATCAGATGGCAAATTGGATTTGGTGCTAGGTCTTTCCCTTTAGGTTTTACCCCAACAATGTTTTCATTAGTTTCGCTCACTCTCGAAATCAAGCATTTTACAGCAGGTTGGAGCAGCCTGTATCTCAGCACAGGAATAAGGTAGGGAAGAATTCAAATACTCATTTTGACTGCCTCCAGAAGTTAGATCAGATGGCAAATTGTATTTGGTGCTAGGCCTTTCCCTTTAGGTTTTACCCCAACAATGTTTTCATTAGTTTCGCTCACTCTCGAAATCAAGCATTTTACAGCAGGTTGGAGCAGCCTGTATCTCAGCACAGGAATAAGGTAGGGAAGAATTCAAATACTCATTTTGACTGCCTCCAGAAGTTAGATCAGATGGCAAATTGTATTTGGTGCTAGGCCTTTCCCTTTAGGTTTTACCCCAACAATGTTTTCATTAGTTTCGCTCACTCTCGAAATCAAGCATTTTACAGCAGGTTGGAGCAGCCTGTATCTCAGCACAGGAATAAGGTAGGGAAGAATTCAAATACTCATTTTGACTGCCTCCAGAAGTTAGATCAGATGGCCAATGCAATTTGGTGCTAGGCCTTTCCCTTTAGGTTTTACCCCAACAATGTTTTCATTAGTTTCGCTCACTCTCGAAATCAAGCATTTTACAGCAGGTTGGAGCAGCCTGTATCTCAGCACAGGAATAAGGTAGGGAAGAATTCAAATACTCATTTTGACTGCCTCCAGAAGTTAGATCAGATGGCAAATTGTATTTGGTGCTAGGCCTTTCCCTTTAGGTTTTACCCCAACAATGTTTTCATTAGTTTCGCTCACTCTCGAAATCAAGCATTTTACAGCAGGTTGGAGCAGCCTGTATCTCAGCACAGGAATAAGGTAGGGAAGAATTCAAATACTCATTTTGACTGCCTCCAGAAGTTAGATCAGATGGCCAATGCAATTTGGTGCTAGGCCTTTCCCTTTAGGTTTTACCCCAACAATGTTTTCATTAGTTTCGCTCACTCTCGAAATCAAGCATTTTACAGCAGGTTGGAGCAGCCTGTATCTCAGCACAGGAATAAGGTAGGGAAGAATTCAAATACTCATTTTGACTGCCTCCAGAAGTTAGATCAGATGGCAAATTGTATTTGGTGCTAGGTCTTTCCCTTTAGGTTTTACCCCAACAATGTTTTCATTAGTTTCGCTCACTCTCGAAATCAAGCATTTTACAGCAGGTTGGAGCAGCCTGTATCTCAGCACAGGAATAAGGTAGGGAAGAATTCTAAGGATCATTTTGACTGCCTCCAGAAGTTAGATCAGATGGCAAATTGGATTTGGTGCTAGGTCTTTCCCTTTAGGTTTTACCCCAACAATGTTTTCATTAGTTTCGCTCACTCTCGAAATCAAGCATTTTACAGCAGGTTGGAGCAGCCTGTATCTCAGCACAGGAATAAGGTAGGGAAGAATTCAAATACTCATTTTGACTGCCTCCAGAAGTTAGATCAGATGGCAAATTGTATTTGGTGCTAGGTCTTTCCCTTTAGGTTTTACCCCAACAATGTTTTCATTAGTTTCGCTCACTCTCGAAATCAAGCATTTTACAGCAGGTTGGAGCAGCCTGTATCTCAGCACAGGAATAAGGTAGGGAAGAATTCAAATACTCATTTTGACTGCCTCCAGAAGTTAGATCAGATGGCAAATTGTATTTGGTGCTAGGTCTTTCCCTTTAGGTTTTACCCCAACAATGTTTTCATTAGTTTCGCTCACTCTCGAAATCAAGCATTTTACAGCAGGTTGGAGCAGCCTGTATCTCAGCACAGGAATAAGGTAGGGAAGAATTCAAATACTCATTTTGACTGCCTCCAGAAGTTAGATCAGATGGCAAATTGTATTTGGTGCTAGGCCTTTATCTTTAGGTTTCACCCCAACAATGTTTTCATTAGTTTCGCTCACTCTCGAAATCAAGCATTTTACAGCAGGTTGGAGCAGCCTGTATCTCAGCACAGGAATAAGGTAGGGAAGAATTCAAATACTCATTTTGACTGCCTCCAGAAGTTAGATCAGATGGCAAATTGTATTTGGTGCTAGGTCTTTCCCTTTAGGTTTTACCCCAACAATGTTTTCATTAGTTTCGCTCACTCTCGAAATCAAGCATTTTACAGCAGGTTGGAGCAGCCTGTATCTCAGCACAGGAATAAGGTAGGGAAGAATTCAAATACTCATTTTGACTGCCTCCAGAAGTTAGATCAGATGGCAAATTGTATTTGGTGCTAGGTCTTTCCCTTTAGGTTTTACCCCACAATGTTTTCATTAGTTTCGCTCACTCTCGAAATCAAGCATTTTACAGCAGGTTGGAGCAGCCTGTATCTCAGCACAGGAATAAGGTAGAGAAGAATTCAAATACTCATTTTGACTGCCTCCAGAAGTTAGATCAGATGGCAAATTGGATTTGGTGCTAGGTCTTTCCCTTTAGGTTTTACCCCAACAATGTTTTCATTAGTTTCGCTCACTCTCGAAATCAAGCATTTTACAGCAGGTTGGAGCAGCCTGTATCTCAGCACAGGAATAAGGTAGGGAAGAATTCAAATACTCATTTTGACTGCCTCCAGAAGTTAGATCAGATGGCCAATGCAATTTGGTGCTAGGCCTTTCCCTTTAGGTTTTACCCCAACAATGTTTTCATTAGTTTCGCTCACTCTCGAAATCAAGCATTTTACAGCAGGTTGGAGCAGCCTGTATCTCAGCACAGGAATAAGGTAGGGAAGAATTCAAATACTCATTTTGACTGCCTCCAGAAGTTAGATCAGATGGCAAATTGTATTTGGTGCTAGGCCTTTCCCTTTAGGTTTTACCCCAACAATGTTTTCATTAGTTTCGCTCACTCTCGAAATCAAGCATTTTACAGCAGGTTGGAGCAGCCTGTATCTCAGCACAGGAATAAGGTAGGGAAGAATTCAAATACTCATTTTGACTGCCTCCAGAAGTTAGATCAGATGGCCAATGCAATTTGGTGCTAGGCCTTTCCCTTTAGGTTTTACCCCAACAATGTTTTCATTAGTTTCGCTCACTCTCGAAATCAAGCATTTTACAGCAGGTTGGAGCAGCCTGTATCTCAGCACAGGAATAAGGTAGGGAAGAATTCAAATACTCATTTTGACTGCCTCCAGAAGTTAGATCAGATGGCAAATTGTATTTGGTGCTAGGTCTTTCCCTTTAGGTTTTACCCCAACAATGTTTTCATTAGTTTCGCTCACTCTCGAAATCAAGCATTTTACAGCAGGTTGGAGCAGCCTGTATCTCAGCACAGGAATAAGGTAGGGAAGAATTCAAATACTCATTTTGACTGCCTCCAGAAGTTAGATCAGATGGCAAATTGGATTTGGTGCTAGGTCTTTCCCTTTAGGTTTTACCCCAACAATGTTTTCATTAGTTTCGCTCACTCTCGAAATCAAGCATTTTACAGCAGGTTGGAGCAGCCTGTATCTCAGCACAGGAATAAGGTAGGGAAGAATTCAAATACTCATTTTGACTGCCTCCAGAAGTTAGATCAGATGGCAAATTGTATTTGGTGCTAGGTCTTTCCCTTTAGGTTTTACCCCAACAATGTTTTCATTAGTTTCGCTCACTCTCGAAATCAAGCATTTTACAGCAGGTTGGAGCAGCCTGTATCTCAGCACAGGAATAAGGTAGGGAAGAATTCAAATACTCATTTTGACTGCCTCCAGAAGTTAGATCAGATGGCAAATTGTATTTGGTGCTAGGTCTTTCCCTTTAGGTTTTACCCCAACAATGTTTTCATTAGTTTCGCTCACTCTCGAAATCAAGCATTTTACAGCAGGTTGGAGCAGCCTGTATCTCAGCACAGGAATAAGGTAGGGAAGAATTCTAAGGATCATTTTGACTGCCTCCAGAAGTTAGATCAGATGGCAAATTGTATTTGGTGCTAGGTCTTTCCCTTTAGGTTTTACCCCAACAATGTTTTCATTAGTTTCGCTCACTCTCGAAATCAAGCATTTTACAGCAGGTTGGAGCAGCCTGTATCTCAGCACAGGAATAAGGTAGGGAAGAATTCAAATACTCATTTTGACTGCCTCCAGAAGTTAGATCAGATGGCAAATTGTATTTGGTGCTAGGTCTTTCCCTTTAGGTTTTACCCCAACAATGTTTTCATTAGTTTCGCTCACTCTCGAAATCAAGCATTTTACAGCAGGTTGGAGCAGCCTGTATCTCAGCACAGGAATAAGGTAGGGAAGAATTCAAATACTCATTTTGACTGCCTCCAGAAGTTAGATCAGATGGCAAATTGTATTTGGTGCTAGGTCTTTCCCTTTAGGTTTTACCCCAACAATGTTTTCATTAGTTTCGCTCACTCTCGAAATCAAGCATTTTACAGCAGGTTGGAGCAGCCTGTATCTCAGCACAGGAATAAGGTAGGGAAGAATTCAAATACTCATTTTGACTGCCTCCAGAAGTTAGATCAGATGGCAAATTGTATTTGGTGCTAGGCCTTTCCCTTTAGGTTTTACCCCAACAATGTTTTCATTAGTTTCGCTCACTCTCGAAATCAAGCATTTTACAGCAGGTTGGAGCAGCCTGTATCTCAGCACAGGAATAAGGTAGGGAAGAATTCAAATACTCATTTTGACTGCCTCCAGAAGTTAGATCAGATGGCAAATTGTATTTGGTGCTAGGTCTTTCCCTTTAGGTTTTACCCCAACAATGTTTTCATTAGTTTCGCTCACTCTCGAAATCAAGCATTTTACAGCAGGTTGGAGCAGCCTGTATCTCAGCACAGGAATAAGGTAGGGAAGAATTCAAATACTCATTTTGACTGCCTCCAGAAGTTAGATCAGATGGCAAATTGTATTTGGTGCTAGGTCTTTCCCTTTAGGTTTTACCCCACAATGTTTTCATTAGTTTCGCTCACTCTCGAAATCAAGCATTTTACAGCAGGTTGGAGCAGCCTGTATCTCAGCACAGGAATAAGGTAGGGAAGAATTCAAATACTCATTTTGACTGCCTCCAGAAGTTAGATCAGATGGCAAATTGGATTTGGTGCTAGGTCTTTCCCTTTAGGTTTTACCCCAACAATGTTTTCATTAGTTTCGCTCACTCTCGAAATCAAGCATTTTACAGCAGGTTGGAGCAGCCTGTATCTCAGCACAGGAATAAGGTAGGGAAGAATTCAAATACTCATTTTGACTGCCTCCAGAAGTTAGATCAGATGGCCAATGCAATTTGGTGCTAGGCCTTTCCCTTTAGGTTTTACCCCAACAATGTTTTCATTAGTTTCGCTCACTCTCGAAATCAAGCATTTTACAGCAGGTTGGAGCAGCCTGTATCTCAGCACAGGAATAAGGTAGGGAAGAATTCAAATACTCATTTTGACTGCCTCCAGAAGTTAGATCAGATGGCAAATTGTATTTGGTGCTAGGTCTTTCCCTTTAGGTTTTACCCCAACAATGTTTTCATTAGTTTCGCTCACTCTCGAAATCAAGCATTTTACAGCAGGTTGGAGCAGCCTGTATCTCAGCACAGGAATAAGGTAGGGAAGAAATCAAATACTCATTTTGACTGCCTCCAGAAGTTAGATCAGATGGCAAATTGTATTTGGTGCTAGGTCTTTCCCTTTAGGTTTTACCCCAACAATGTTTTCATTAGTTGCGCTCACTCTCGAAATCAAGCATTTTACAGCAGGTTGGAGCAGCCTGTATCTCAGCACAGGAATAAGGTAGGGAAGAATTCAAATACTCATTTTGACTGCCTCCAGAAGTTAGATCAGATGGCAAATTGTATTTGGTGCTAGGTCTTTCCCTTTAGGTTTTACCCCAACAATGTTTTCATTAGTTTCGCTCACTCTCGAAATCAAGCATTTTACAGCAGGTTGGAGCAGCCTGTATCTCAGCACAGGAATAAGGTAGGGAAGAATTCAAATACTCATTTTGACTGCCTCCAGAAGTTAGATCAGATGGCAAATTGTATTTGGTGCTAGGCCTTTCCCTTTAGGTTTTACCCCAACAATGTTTTCATTAGTTTCGCTCACTCTCGAAATCAAGCATTTTACAGCAGGTTGGAGCAGCCTGTATCTCAGCACAGGAATAAGGTAGGGAAGAATTCAAATACTCATTTTGACTGCCTCCAGAAGTTAGATCAGATGGCAAATTGTATTTGGTGCTAGGTCTTTCCCTTTAGGTTTTACCCCAACAATGTTTTCATTATTTTCGCTCACTCTCGAAATCAAGCATTTTACAGCAGGTTGGAGCAGCCTGTATCTCAGCACAGGAATAAGGTAGGGAAGAATTCAAATACTCATTTTGACTGCCTCCAGAAGTTAGATCAGATGGCAAATTGTATTTGGTGCTAGGTCTTTCCCTTTAGGTTTTACCCCAACAATGTTTTCATTAGTTTCGCTCACTCTCGAAATCAAGCATTTTACAGCAGGTTGGAGCAGCCTGTATCTCAGCACAGGAATAAGGTAGGGAAGAATTCAAATACTCATTTTGACTGCCTCCAGAAGTTAGATCAGATGGCAAATTGGATTTGGTGCTAGGTCTTTCCCTTTAGGTTTTACCCCAACAATGTTTTCATTAGTTTCGCTCACTCTCGAAATCAAGCATTTTACAGCAGGTTGGAGCAGCCTGTATCTCAGCACAGGAATAAGGTAGGGAAGAATTCTAAGGATCATTTTGACTGCCTCCAGAAGTTAGATCAGATGGCAAATTGTATTTGGTGCTAGGTCTTTCCCTTTAGGTTTTACCCCAACAATGTTTTCATTAGTTTCGCTCACTCTCGAAATCAAGCATTTTACAGCAGGTTGGAGCAGCCTGTATCTCAGCACAGGAATAAGGTAGGGAAGAATTCAAATACTCATTTTGACTGCCTCCAGAAGTTAGATCAGATGGCAAATTGTATTTGGTGCTAGGTCTTTCCCTTTAGGTTTTACCCCAACAATGTTTTCATTAGTTTCGCTCACTCTCGAAATCAAGCATTTTACAGCAGGTTGGAGCAGCCTGTATCTCAGCACAGGAATAAGGTAGGGAAGAATTCAAATACTCATTTTGACTGCCTCCAGAAGTTAGATCAGATGGCAAATTGTATTTGGTGCTAGGTCTTTCCCTTTAGGTTTTACCCCAACAATGTTTTCATTAGTTTCGCTCACTCTCGAAATCAAGCATTTTACAGCAGGTTGGAGCAGCCTGTATCTCAGCACAGGAATAAGGTAGGGAAGAATTCAAATACTCATTTTGACTGCCTCCAGAAGTTAGATCAGATGGCAAATTGTATTTGGTGCTAGGCCTTTCCCTTTAGGTTTTACCCCAACAATGTTTTCATTAGTTTCGCTCACTCTCGAAATCAAGCATTTTACAGCAGGTTGGAGCAGCCTGTATCTCAGCACAGGAATAAGGTAGGGAAGAATTCAAATACTCATTTTGACTGCCTCCAGAAGTTAGATCAGATGGCAAATTGGATTTGGTGCTAGGCCTTTCCCTTTAGGTTTTACCCCACAATGTTTTCATTAGTTTCGCTCACTCTCGAAATCAAGCATTTTACAGCAGGTTGGAGCAGCCTGTATCTCAGCACAGGAATAAGGTAGAGAAGAATTCAAATACTCATTTTGACTGCCTCCAGAAGTTAGATCAGATGGCAAATTGGATTTGGTGCTAGGTCTTTCCCTTTAGGTTTTACCCCAACAATGTTTTCATTAGTTTCGCTCACTCTCGAAATCAAGCATTTTACAGCAGGTTGGAGCAGCCTGTATCTCAGCACAGGAATAAGGTAGGGAAGAATTCAAATACTCATTTTGACTGCCTCCAGAAGTTAGATCAGATGGCAAATTGTATTTGGTGCTAGGTCTTTCCCTTTAGGTTTTACCCCAACAATGTTTTCATTAGTTTCGCTCACTCTCGAAATCAAGCATTTTACAGCAGGTTGGAGCAGCCTGTATCTCAGCACAGGAATAAGGTAGGGAAGAATTCAAATACTCATTTTGACTGCCTCCAGAAGTTAGATCAGATGGCAAATTGTATTTGGTGCTAGGCCTTTCCCTTTAGGTTTTACCCCAACAATGTTTTCATTAGTTTCGCTCACTCTCGAAATCAAGCATTTTACAGCAGGTTGGAGCAGCCTGTATCTCAGCACAGGAATAAGGTAGGGAAGAATTCAAATACTCATTTTGACTGCCTCCAGAAGTTAGATCAGATGGCAAATTGTATTTGGTGCTAGGTCTTTCCCTTTAGGTTTTACCCCAACAATGTTTTCATTAGTTTCGCTCACTCTCGAAATCAAGCATTTTACAGCAGGTTGGAGCAGCCTGTATCACAGCACAGGAATAAGGTAGGGAAGAATTCAAATACTCATTTTGACTGCCTCCAGAAGTTAGATCAGATGGCAAATTGTATTTGGTGCTAGGCCTTTCCCTTTAGGTTTTACCCCAACAATGTTTTCATTAGTTTCGCTCACTCTCGAAATCAAGCATTTTACAGCAGGTTGGAGCAGCCTGTATCTCAGCACAGGAATAAGGTAGGGAAGAATTCAAATACTCATTTTGACTGCCTCCAGAAGTTAGATCAGATGGCCAATGCAATTTGGTGCTAGGCCTTTCCCTTTAGGTTTTACCCCAACAATGTTTTCATTAGTTTCGCTCACTCTCGAAATCAAGCATTTTACAGCAGGTTGGAGCAGCCTGTATCTCAGCACAGGAATAAGGTAGGGAAGAATTCAAATACTCATTTTGACTGCCTCCAGAAGTTAGATCAGATGGCAAATTGTATTTGGTGCTAGGTCTTTCCCTTTAGGTTTTACCCCAACAATGTTTTCATTATTTTCGCTCACTCTCGAAATCAGGCATTTTACAGCAGGTTGGAGCAGCCTGTATCTCAGCACAGGAATAAGGTAGGGAAGAATTCAAATACTCATTTTGACTGCCTCCAGAAGTTAGATCAGATGGCAAATTGGATTTGGTGCTAGGTCTTTCCCTTTAGGTTTTACCCCACAATGTTTTCATTAGTTTCGCTCACTCTCGAAATCAAGCATTTTACAGCAGGTTGGAGCAGCCTGTATCTCAGCACAGGAATAAGGTAGGGAAGAATTCAAATACTCATTTTGACTGCCTCCAGAAGTTAGATCAGATGGCAAATTGTATTTGGTGCTAGGCCTTTCCCTTTAGGTTTTACCCCAACAATGTTTTCATTAGTTTCGCTCACTCTCGAAATCAAGCATTTTACAGCAGGTTGGAGCAGCCTGTATCTCAGCACAGGAATAAGGTAGGGAAGAATTCAAATACTCATTTTGACTGCCTCCAGAAGTTAGATCAGATGGCAAATTGTATTTGGTGCTAGGTCTTTCCCTTTAGGTTTTACCCCAACAATGTTTTCATTAGTTTCGCTCACTCTCGAAATCAAGCATTTTACAGCAGGTTGGAGCAGCCTGTATCTCAGCACAGGAATAAGGTAGGGAAGAATTCTAAGGATCATTTTGACTGCCTCCAGAAGTTAGATCAGATGGCAAATTGTATTTGGTGCTAGGTCTTTCCCTTTAGGTTTTACTCCAACAATGTTTTCATTAGTTTCGCTCACTCTCGAAATCAAGCATTTTACAGCAGGTTGGAGCAGCCTGTATCTCAGCACAGGAATAAGGTAGGGAAGAATTCAAATACTCATTTTGACTGCCTCCAGAAGTTAGATCAGATGGCAAATTGTATTTGGTGCTAGGTCTTTCCCTTTAGGTTTTACCCCAACAATGTTTTCATTAGTTTCGCTCACTCTCGAAATCAAGCATTTTACAGCAGGTTGGAGCAGCCTGTATCTCAGCACAGGAATAAGGTAGGGAAGAATTCAAATACTCATTTTGACTGCCTCCAGAAGTTAGATCAGATGGCAAATTGTATTTGGTGCTAGGTCTTTCCCTTTAGGTTTTACCCCAACAATGTTTTCATTAGTTTCGCTCACTCTCGAAATCAAGCATTTTACAGCAGGTTGGAGCAGCCTGTATCTCAGCACAGGAATAAGGTAGGGAAGAATTCAAATACTCATTTTGACTGCCTCCAGAAGTTAGATCAGATGGCAAATTGTATTTGGTGCTAGGCCTTTCCCTTTAGGTTTTACCCCAACAATGTTTTCATTAGTTTCGCTCACTCTCGAAATCAAGCATTTTACAGCAGGTTGGAGCAGCCTGTATCTCAGCACAGGAATAAGGTAGGGAAGAATTCAAATACTCATTTTGACTGCCTCCAGAAGTTAGATCAGATGGCAAATTGTATTTGGTGCTAGGTCTTTCCCTTTAGGTTTTACCCCAACAATGTTTTCATTAGTTTCGCTCACTCTCGAAATCAAGCATTTTACAGCAGGTTGGAGCAGCCTGTATCTCAGCACAGGAATAAGGTAGGGAAGAATTCAAATACTCATTTTGACTGCCTCCAGAAGTTAGATCAGATGGCAAATTGTATTTGGTGCTAGGTCTTTCCCTTTAGGTTTTACCCCACAATGTTTTCATTAGTTTCGCTCACTCTTGAAATCAAGCATTTTACAGCAGGTTGGAGCAGCCTGTATCTCAGCACAGGAATAAGGTAGAGAAGAATTCAAATACTCATTTTGACTGCCTCCAGAAGTTAGATCAGATGGCAAATTGGATTTGGTGCTAGGTCTTTCCCTTTAGGTTTTACCCCGACAATGTTTTCATTAGTTTCGCTCACTCTCGAAATCAAGCATTTTACAGCAGGTTGGAGCAGCCTGTATCTCAGCACAGGAATAAGGTAGGGAAGAATTCAAATACTCATTTTGACTGCCTCCAGAAGTTAGATCAGATGGCCAATGCAATTTGGTGCTAGGCCTTTCCCTTTAGGTTTTACCCCAACAATGTTTTCATTAGTTTCGCTCACTCTCGAAATCAAGCATTTTACAGCAGGTTGGAGCAGCCTGTATCTCAGCACAGGAATAAGGTAGGGAAGAATTCTAAGGCTCATTTTGACTGCCTCCAGAAGTTAGATCAGATGGCAAATTGTATTTGGTGCTAGGTCTTTCCCTTTAGGTTTTACCCCAACAATGTTTTCATTAGTTTCGCTCACTCTCGAAATCAAGCATTTTACAGCAGGTTGGAGCAGCCTGTATCTCAGCACAGGAATAAGGTAGGGAAGAAATCAAATACTCATTTTGACTGCCTCCAGAAGTTAGATCAGATGGCAAATTGTATTTGGTGCTAGGTCTTTCCCTTTAGGTTTTACCCCAACAATGTTTTCATTAGTTGCGCTCACTCTCGAAATCAAGCATTTTACAGCAGGTTGGAGCAGCCTGTATCTCAGCACAGGAATAAGGTAGGGAAGAATTCAAATACTCATTTTGACTGCCTCCAGAAGTTAGATCAGATGGCAAATTGTATTTGGTGCTAGGTCTTTCCCTTTAGGTTTTACCCCAACAATGTTTTCATTAGTTTCGCTCACTCTCGAAATCAAGCATTTTACAGCAGGTTGGAGCAGCCTGTATCTCAGCACAGGAATAAGGTAGGGAAGAATTCAAATACTCATTTTGACTGCCTCCAGAAGTTAGATCAGATGGCAAATTGTATTTGGTGCTAGGCCTTTCCCTTTAGGTTTTACCCCAACAATGTTTTCATTAGTTTCGCTCACTCTCGAAATCAAGCATTTTACAGCAGGTTGGAGCAGCCTGTATCTCAGCACAGGAATAAGGTAGGGAAGAATTCAAATACTCATTTTGACTGCCTCCAGAAGTTAGATCAGATGGCCAATGCAATTTGGTGCTAGGTCTTTCCCTTTAGGTTTTACCCCAACAATGTTTTCATTAGTTTCGCTCACTCTCGAAATCAAGCATTTTACAGCAGGTTGGAGCAGCCTGTATCTCAGCACAGGAATAAGGTAGGGAAGAATTCAAATACTCATTTTGACTGCCTCCAGAAGTTAGATCAGATGGCAAATTGTATTTGGTGCTAGGTCTTTCCCTTTAGGTTTTACCCCAACAATGTTTTCATTAGTTTCGCTCACTCTCGAAATCAAGCATTTTACAGCAGGTTGGAGCAGCCTGTATCTCAGCACAGGAATAAGGTAGGGAAGAATTCAAATACTCATTTTGACTGCCTCCAGAAGTTAGATCAGATGGCAAATTGTATTTGGTGCTAGGTCTTTCCCTTTAGGTTTTACCCCAACAATGTTTTCATTAGTTTCGCTCACTCTCGAAATCAAGCATTTTACAGCAGGTTGGAGCAGCCTGTATCTCAGCACAGGAATAAGGTAGGGAAGAATTCAAATACTCATTTTGACTGCCTCCAGAAGTTAGATCAGATGGCAAATTGTATTTGGTGCTAGGTCTTTCCCTTTAGGTTTTACCCCAACAATGTTTTCATTAGTTTCGCTCACTCTCGAAATCAAGCATTTTACAGCAGGTTGGAGCAGCCTGTATCTCAGCACAGGAATAAGGTAGGGAAGAATTCTAAGGATCATTTTGACTGCCTCCAGAAGTTAGATCAGATGGCAAATTGGATTTGGTGCTAGGTCTTTCCCTTTAGGTTTTACCCCAACAATGTTTTCATTAGTTTCGCTCACTCTCGAAATCAAGCATTTTACAGCAGGTTGGAGCAGCCTGTATCTCAGCACAGGAATAAGGTAGGGAAGAATTCAAATACTCATTTTGACTGCCTCCAGAAGTTAGATCAGATGGCAAATTGTATTTGGTGCTAGGTCTTTCCCTTTAGGTTTTACCCCAACAATGTTTTCATTAGTTTCGCTCACTCTCGAAATCAAGCATTTTACAGCAGGTTGGAGCAGCCTGTATCTCAGCACAGGAATAAGGTAGGGAAGAATTCAAATACTCATTTTGACTGCCTCCAGAAGTTAGATCAGATGGCAAATTGTATTTGGTGCTAGGTCTTTCCCTTTAGGTTTTACCCCAACAATGTTTTCATTAGTTTCGCTCACTCTCGAAATCAAGCATTTTACAGCAGGTTGGAGCAGCCTGTATCTCAGCACAGGAATAAGGTAGGGAAGAATTCAAATACTCATTTTGACTGCCTCCAGAAGTTAGATCAGATGGCAAATTGTATTTGGTGCTAGGCCTTTCCCTTTAGGTTTTACCCCAACAATGTTTTCATTAGTTTCGCTCACTCTCGAAATCAAGCATTTTACAGCAGGTTGGAGCAGCCTGTATCTCAGCACAGGAATAAGGTAGGGAAGAATTCAAATACTCATTTTGACTGCCTCCAGAAGTTAGATCAGATGGCAAATTGTATTTGGTGCTAGGTCTTTCCCTTTAGGTTTTACCCCAACAATGTTTTCATTAGTTTCGCTCACTCTCGAAATCAAGCATTTTACAGCAGGTTGGAGCAGCCTGTATCTCAGCACAGGAATAAGGTAGGGAAGAATTCAAATACTCATTTTGACTGCCTCCAGAAGTTAGATCAGATGGCAAATTGTATTTGGTGCTAGGTCTTTCCCTTTAGGTTTTACCCCACAATGTTTTCATTAGTTTCGCTCACTCTCGAAATCAAGCATTTTACAGCAGGTTGGAGCAGCCTGTATCTCAGCACAGGAATAAGGTAGAGAAGAATTCAAATACTCATTTTGACTGCCTCCAGAAGTTAGATCAGATGGCAAATTGGATTTGGTGCTAGGTCTTTCCCTTTAGGTTTTACCCCAACAATGTTTTCATTAGTTTCGCTCACTCTCGAAATCAAGCATTTTACAGCAGGTTGGAGCAGCCTGTATCTCAGCACAGGAATAAGGTAGGGAAGAATTCAAATACTCATTTTGACTGCCTCCAGAAGTTAGATCAGATGGCAAATTGTATTTGGTGCTAGGTCTTTCCCTTTAGGTTTTACCCCAACAATGTTTTCATTAGTTTCACTCACTCTCGAAATCAAGCATTTTACAGCAGGTTGGAGCAGCCTGTATCTCAGCACAGGAATAAGGGAGGGAAGAATTCAAATACTCATTTTGACTGCCTCCAGAAGTTAGATCAGATGGCCAATGCAATTTGGTGCTAGGCCTTTCCCTTTAGGTTTTACCCCAACAATGTTTTCATTAGTTTCGCTCACTCTCGAAATCAAGCATTTTACAGCAGGTTGGAGCAGCCTGTATCTCAGCACAGGAATAAGGTAGGGAAGAATTCTAAGGATCATTTTGACTGCCTCCAGAAGTTAGATCAGATGGCCAATGGAATTTGGTGCTAGGTCTTTCCCTTTAGGTTTTACCCCAACAATGTTTTCATTAGTTTCGCTCACTCTCAAAATCAAGCATTTTACAGCAGGTTGGAGCAGCCTGTATCTCAGCACAGGAATAAGGTAGGGAAGAAATCAAATACTCATTTTGACTGCCTCCAGAAGTTAGATCAGATGGCAAATTGTATTTGGTGCTAGGTCTTTCCCTTTAGGTTTTACCCCAACAATGTTTTCATTAGTTTCGCTCACTCTCGAAATCAAGCATTTTACAGCAGGTTGGAGCAGCCTGTATCTCAGCACAGGAATAAGGTAGGGAAGAATTCTAAGGCTCATTTTGACTGCCTCCAGAAGTTAGATCAGATGGCAAATTGGATTTGGTGCTAGGTCTTTCCCTTTAGGTTTTACCCCAACAATGTTTTCATTAGTTTCGCTCACTCTCGAAATCAAGCATTTTACAGCAGGTTGGAGCAGCCTGTATCTCAGCACAGGAATAAGGTAGGGAAGAATTCAAATACTCATTTTGACTGCCTCCAGAAGTTAGATCAGATGGCAAATTGTATTTGGTGCTAGGTCTTTCCCTTTAGG
Organism: Melanerpes formicivorus; assembly: GCF_026170545.1. NCBI lineage: Eukaryota > Metazoa > Chordata > Aves > Piciformes > Picidae > Melanerpes > Melanerpes formicivorus. The sequence continues at coordinate 94,155 of NW_027142916.1, forward strand.
TTTTACCCCAACAATGTTTTCATTAGTTTCGCTCACTCTCGAAATCAAGCATTTTACAGCAGGTTGGAGCAGCCTGTATCTCAGCACAGGAATAAGGTAGGGAAGAATTCTAAGGATCATTTTGACTGCCTCCAGAAGTTAGATCAGATGGCAAATTGGATTTGGTGCTAGGTCTTTCCCTTTACGTTTTACCCCAACAATGTTTTCATTAGTTTCGCTCACTCTCGAAATCAAGCATTTTACAGCAGGTTGGAGCAGCCTGTATCTCAGCACAGGAATAAGGTAGGGAAGAATTCAAATACTCATTTTGACTGCCTCCAGAAGTTAGATCAGATGGCCAATGGAATTTGGTGCTAGGCCTTTCCCTTTAGGTTTTACCCAGCAATGTTTTAATTAGTTTCGCTCACTCTCGAAATCATGCATTTTACAGCAGGTTGGAGCAGCCTGTATCTCAGCACAGGAATAAGGTAGGGAAGAATTCAAATACTCATTTTGACTGCCTCCAGAAGTTAGATCAGATGGCAAATTGGATTTGGTGCTAGGTCTTTCCCTTTAGGTTTTACCCCAACAATGTTTTCATTAGTTTCGCTCACTCTCGAAATCAAGCATTTTACAGCAGGTTGGAGCAGCCTGTATCTCAGCACAGGAATAAGGTAGGGAAGAATTCTAATACTCATTTTGACTGCCTCCAGAAGTTAGATCAGATGGCAAATTGTATTTGGTGCTAGGCCTTTCCCTTTAGGTTTTACCCCAACAATGTTTTCATTAGTTTCGCTCACTCTCGAAATCAAGCATTTTACAGCAGGTTGGAGCAGCCTGTATCTCAGCACAGGAATAAGGTAGGGAAGAATTCAAATACTCATTTTGACTGCCTCCAGAAGTTAGATCAGATGGCCAATGCAATTTGGTGCTAGGCCTTTCCCTTTAGGTTTTACCCCAACAATGTTTTCATTAGTTTCGCTCACTCTCGAAATCAAGCATTTTACAGCAGGTTGGAGCAGCCTGTATCTCAGCACAGGAATAAGGGAGGGAAGAATTCAAATACTCATTTTGACTGCCTCCAGAAGTTAGATCAGATGGCAAATTGGATTTGGTGCTAGGTCTTTCCCTTTAGGTTTTACCCCAACAATGTTTTCATTAGTTTCGCTCACTCTCGAAATCAAGCATTTTACAGCAGGTTGGAGCAGCCTGTATCTCAGCACAGGAATAAGGTAGGGAAGAATTCTAAGGATCATTTTGACTGCCTCCAGAAGTTAGATCAGATGGCAAATTGGATTTGGTGCTAGGCCTTTCCCTTTAGGTTTTACCCCAACAATGTTTTCATTAGTTTCGCTCACTCTCGAAATCAAGCATTTTACAGCAGGTTGGAGCAGCCTGTATCTCAGCACAGGAATAAGGTAGGGAAGAATTCTAAGGATCATTTTGACTGCCTCCAGAAGTTAGATCAGATGGCAAATTGGATTTGGTGCTAGGTCTTTCCCTTTAGGTTTTACCCCAACAATGTTTTCATTAGTTTCGCTCACTCTCGAAATCAAGCATTTTACAGCAGGTTGGAGCAGCCTGTATCTCAGCACAGGAATAAGGTAGGGAAGAATTCAAATACTCATTTTGACTGCCTCCAGAAGTTAGATCAGATGGCAAATTGGATTTGGTGCTAGGTCTTTCCCTTTAGGTTTTACCCCAACAATGTTTTCATTAGTTTCGCTCACTCTCGAAATCAAGCATTTTACAGCAGGTTGGAGCAGCCTGTATCTCAGCACAGGAATAAGGTAGGGAAGAATTCTAAGGATCATTTTGACTGCCTCCAGAAGTTAGATCAGATGGCAAATTGGATTTGGTGCTAGGTCTTTCCCTTTAGGTTTTACCCCAACAATGTTTTCATTAGTTTCGCTCACTCTCGAAATCAAGCATTTTACAGCAGGTTGGAGCAGCCTGTATCTCAGCACAGGAATAAGGTAGGGAAGAATTCTAAGGATCATTTTGACTGCCTCCAGAAGTTAGATCAGATGGCAAATTGGATTTGGTGCTAGGTCTTTCCCTTTAGGTTTTACCCCAACAATGTTTTCATTAGTTTCGCTCACTCTCGAAATCAAGCATTTTACAGCAGGTTGGAGCAGCCTGTATCTCAGCACAGGAATAAGGTAGGGAAGAATTCTAAGGATCATTTTGACTGCCTCCAGAAGTTAGATCAGATGGCAAATTGGATTTGGTGCTAGGTCTTTCCCTTTAGGTTTTACCCCAACAATGTTTTCATTAGTTTCGCTCACTCTCGAAATCAAGCATTTTACAGCAGGTTGGAGCAGCCTGTATCTCAGCACAGGAATAAGGTAGGGAAGAATTCTAAGGATCATTTTGACTGCCTCCAGAAGTTAGATCAGATGGCAAATTGGATTTGGTGCTAGGTCTTTCCCTTTAGGTTTTACCCCAACAATGTTTTCATTAGTTTCGCTCACTCTCGAAATCAAGCATTTTACAGCAGGTTGGAGCAGCCTGTATCTCAGCACAGGAATAAGGTAGGGAAGAATTCTAAGGCTCATTTTGACTGCCTCCAGAAGTTAGATCAGATGGCAAATTGTATTTGGTGCTAGGTCTTTCCCTTTAGGTTTTACCCCAACAATGTTTTCATTAGTTTTGCTCACTCTCGAAATCAAGCATTTTACAGCAGGTTGGAGCAGCCTGTATCTCAGCACAGGAATAAGGTAGGGAAGAATTCTAAGGATCATTTTGACTGCCTCCAGAAGTTAGATCAGATGGCAAATTGGATTTGGTGCTAGGTCTTTCCCTTTAGGTTTTACCCCAACAATGTTTTCATTAGTTTCGCTCACTCTCGAAATCAAGCATTTTACAGCAGGTTGGAGCAGCCTGTATCTCAGCACAGGAATAAGGTAGGGAAGAATTCTAAGGATCATTTTGACTGCCTCCAGAAGTTAGATCAGATGGCAAATTGGATTTGGTGCTAGGTCTTTCCCTTTAGGTTTTACCCCAACAATGTTTTCATTAGTTTCGCTCACTCTCGAAATCAAGCATTTTACAGCAGGTTGGAGCAGCCTGTATCTCAGCACAGGAATAAGGTAGGGAAGAATTCTAAGGATCATTTTGACTGCCTCCAGAAGTTAGATCAGATGGCAAATTGGATTTGGTGCTAGGTCTTTCCCTTTAGGTTTTACCCCAACAATGTTTTCATTAGTTTCGCTCACTCTCGAAATCAAGCATTTTACAGCAGGTTGGAGCAGCCTGTATCTCAGCACAGGAATAAGGTAGGGAAGAATTCTAAGGATCATTTTGACTGCCTCCAGAAGTTAGATCAGATGGCAAATTGGATTTGGTGCTAGGTCTTTCCCTTTAGGTTTTACCCCAACAATGTTTTCATTAGTTTCGCTCACTCTCGAAATCAAGCATTTTACAGCAGGTTGGAGCAGCCTGTATCTCAGCACAGGAATAAGGTAGGGAAGAATTCTAAGGATCATTTTGACTGCCTCCAGAAGTTAGATCAGATGGCAAATTGGATTTGGTGCTAGGTCTTTCCCTTTAGGTTTTACCCCAACAATGTTTTCATTAGTTTCGCTCACTCTCGAAATCAAGCATTTTACAGCAGGTTGGAGCAGCCTGTATCTCAGCACAGGAATAAGGTAGGGAAGAATTCTAAGGATCATTTTGACTGCCTCCAGAAGTTAGATCAGATGGCAAATTGTATTTGGTGCTAGGTCTTTCCCTTTAGGTTTTACCCCAACAATGTTTTCATTAGTTTCGCTCACTCTCGAAATCAAGCATTTTACAGCAGGTTGGAGCAGCCTGTATCTCAGCACAGGAATAAGGTAGGGAAGAATTCTAAGGATCATTTTGACTGCCTCCAGAAGTTAGATCAGATGGCAAATTGGGTTTGGTGCTAGGTCTTTCCCTTTAGGTTTTACCCCAACAATGTTTTCATTAGTTTCGCTCACTCTCGAAATCAAGCATTTTACAGCAGGTTGGAGCAGCCTGTATCTCAGCACAGGAATAAGGTAGGGAAGAATTCTAAGGCTCATTTTGACTGCCTCCAGAAGTTAGATCAGATGGCAAATTGGATTTGGTGCTAGGTCTTTCCCTTTAGGTTTTACCCCAACAATGTTTTCATTAGTTTCGCTCACTCTCGAAATCAAGCATTTTACAGCAGGTTGGAGCAGCCTGTATCTCAGCACAGGAATAAGGTAGGGAAGAATTCTAAGGCTCATTTTGACTGCCTCCAGAAGTTAGATCAGATGGCAAATTGGATTTGGTGCTAGGTCTTTCCCTTTAGGTTTTACCCCAACAATGTTTTCATTAGTTTCGCTCACTCTCGAAATCAAGCATTTTACAGCAGGTTGGAGCAGCCTGTATCTCAGCACAGGAATAAGGTAGGGAAGAATTCAAATACTCATTTTGACTGCCTCCAGAAGTTAGATCAGATGGCAAATTGTATTTGGTGCTAGGTCTTTCCCTTTAGGTTTTACCCCAACAATGTTTTCATTAGTTTCGCTCACTCTCGAAATCAAGCATTTTACAGCAGGTTGGAGCAGCCTGTATCTCAGCACAGGAATAAGGTAGGGAAGAATTCTAAGGATCATTTTGACTGCCTCCAGAAGTTAGATCAGATGGCAAATTGGATTTGGTGCTAGGTCTTTCCCTTTACGTTTTACCCCAACAATGTTTTCATTAGTTTCGCTCACTCTCGAAATCAAGCATTTTACAGCAGGTTGGAGCAGCCTGTATCTCAGCACAGGAATAAGGTAGGGAAGAATTCAAATACTCATTTTGACTGCCTCCAGAAGTTAGATCAGATGGCCAATGGAATTTGGTGCTAGGCCTTTCCCTTTAGGTTTTACCCAGCAATGTTTTAATTAGTTTCGCTCACTCTCGAAATCATGCATTTTACAGCAGGTTGGAGCAGCCTGTATCTCAGCACAGGAATAAGGTAGGGAAGAATTCAAATACTCATTTTGACTGCCTCCAGAAGTTAGATCAGATGGCAAATTGGATTTGGTGCTAGGTCTTTCCCTTTAGGTTTTACCCCAACAATGTTTTCATTAGTTTCGCTCACTCTCGAAATCAAGCATTTTACAGCAGGTTGGAGCAGCCTGTATCTCAGCACAGGAATAAGGTAGGGAAGAATTCTAATACTCATTTTGACTGCCTCCAGAAGTTAGATCAGATGGCAAATTGTATTTGGTGCTAGGCCTTTCCCTTTAGGTTTTACCCCAACAATGTTTTCATTAGTTTCGCTCACTCTCGAAATCAAGCATTTTACAGCAGGTTGGAGCAGCCTGTATCTCAGCACAGGAATAAGGTAGGGAAGAATTCAAATACTCATTTTGACTGCCTCCAGAAGTTAGATCAGATGGCCAATGCAATTTGGTGCTAGGCCTTTCCCTTTAGGTTTTACCCCAACAATGTTTTCATTAGTTTCGCTCACTCTCGAAATCAAGCATTTTACAGCAGGTTGGAGCAGCCTGTATCTCAGCACAGGAATAAGGGAGGGAAGAATTCAAATACTCATTTTGACTGCCTCCAGAAGTTAGATCAGATGGCAAATTGGATTTGGTGCTAGGTCTTTCCCTTTAGGTTTTACCCCAACAATGTTTTCATTAGTTTCGCTCACTCTCGAAATCAAGCATTTTACAGCAGGTTGGAGCAGCCTGTATCTCAGCACAGGAATAAGGTAGGGAAGAATTCTAAGGATCATTTTGACTGCCTCCAGAAGTTAGATCAGATGGCAAATTGGATTTGGTGCTAGGCCTTTCCCTTTAGGTTTTACCCCAACAATGTTTTCATTAGTATCGCTCACTCTCGAAATCAAGCATTTTACAGCAGGTTGGAGCAGCCTGTATCTCAGCACAGGAATAAGGTAGGGAAGAATTCTAAGGATCATTTTGACTGCCTCCAGAAGTTAGATCAGATGGCAAATTGGATTTGGTGCTAGGTCTTTCCCTTTAGGTTTTACCCCAACAATGTTTTCATTAGTTTCGCTCACTCTCGAAATCAAGCATTTTACAGCAGGTTGGAGCAGCCTGTATCTCAGCACAGGAATAAGGTAGGGAAGAATTCAAATACTCATTTTGACTGCCTCCAGAAGTTAGATCAGATGGCAAATTGGATTTGGTGCTAGGTCTTTCCCTTTAGGTTTTACCCCAACAATGTTTTCATTAGTTTCGCTCACTCTCGAAATCAAGCATTTTACAGCAGGTTGGAGCAGCCTGTATCTCAGCACAGGAATAAGGTAGGGAAGAATTCTAAGGATCATTTTGACTGCCTCCAGAAGTTAGATCAGATGGCAAATTGGATTTGGTGCTAGGTCTTTCCCTTTAGGTTTTACCCCAACAATGTTTTCATTAGTTTCGCTCACTCTCGAAATCAAGCATTTTACAGCAGGTTGGAGCAGCCTGTATCTCAGCACAGGAATAAGGTAGGGAAGAATTCTAAGGATCATTTTGACTGCCTCCAGAAGTTAGATCAGATGGCAAATTGGATTTGGTGCTAGGTCTTTCCCTTTAGGTTTTACCCCAACAATGTTTTCATTAGTTTCGCTCACTCTCGAAATCAAGCATTTTACAGCAGGTTGGAGCAGCCTGTATCTCAGCACAGGAATAAGGTAGGGAAGAATTCTAAGGATCATTTTGACTGCCTCCAGAAGTTAGATCAGATGGCAAATTGGATTTGGTGCTAGGTCTTTCCCTTTAGGTTTTACCCCAACAATGTTTTCATTAGTTTCGCTCACTCTCGAAATCAAGCATTTTACAGCAGGTTGGAGCAGCCTGTATCTCAGCACAGGAATAAGGTAGGGAAGAATTCTAAGGATCATTTTGACTGCCTCCAGAAGTTAGATCAGATGGCAAATTGGATTTGGTGCTAGGTCTTTCGCTTTAGGTTTTACCCCAACAATGTTTTCATTAGTTTCGCTCACTCTCGAAATCAAGCATTTTACAGCAGGTTGGAGCAGCCTGTATCTCAGCACAGGAATAAGGTAGGGAAGAATTCTAAGGATCATTTTGACTGCCTCCAGAAGTTAGATCAGATGGCAAATTGTATTTGGTGCTAGGTCTTTCCCTTTAGGTTTTACCCCAACAATGTTTTCATTAGTTTTGCTCACTCTCGAAATCAAGCATTTTACAGCAGGTTGGAGCAGCCTGTATCTCAGCACAGGAATAAGGTAGGGAAGAATTCTAAGGATCATTTTGACTGCCTCCAGAAGTTAGATCAGATGGCAAATTGGATTTGGTGCTAGGTCTTTCCCTTTAGGTTTTACCCCAACAATGTTTTCATTAGTTTCGCTCACTCTCGAAATCAAGCATTTTACAGCAGGTTGGAGCAGCCTGTATCTCAGCACAGGAATAAGGTAGGGAAGAATTCTAAGGATCATTTTGACTGCCTCCAGAAGTTAGATCAGATGGCAAATTGGATTTGGTGCTAGGTCTTTCCCTTTAGGTTTTACCCCAACAATGTTTTCATTAGTTTCGCTCACTCTCGAAATCAAGCATTTTACAGCAGGTTGGAGCAGCCTGTATCTCAGCACAGGAATAAGGTAGGGAAGAATTCTAAGGATCATTTTGACTGCCTCCAGAAGTTAGATCAGATGGCAAATTGGATTTGGTGCTAGGTCTTTCCCTTTAGGTTTTACCCCAACAATGTTTTCATTAGTTTCGCTCACTCTCGAAATCAAGCATTTTACAGCAGGTTGGAGCAGCCTGTATCTCAGCACAGGAATAAGGTAGGGAAGAATTCAAATACTCATTTTGACTGCCTCCAGAAGTTAGATCAGATGGCAAATTGGATTTGGTGCTAGGTCTTTCCCTTTAGGTTTTACCCCAACAATGTTTTCATTAGTTTCGCTCACTCTCGAAATCAAGCATTTTACAGCAGGTTGGAGCAGCCTGTATCTCAGCACAGGAATAAGGAAGGGAAGAATTCTAAGGATCATTTTGACTGCCTCCAGAAGTTAGATCAGATGGCAAATTGGATTTGGTGCTAGGTCTTTCCCTTTAGGTTTTACCCCAACAATGTTTTCATTAGTTTCGCTCACTCTCGAAATCAAGCATTTTACAGCAGGTTGGAGCAGCCTGTATCTCAGCACAGGAATAAGGTAGGGAAGAATTCTAAGGATCATTTTGACTGCCTCCAGAAGTTAGATCAGATGGCAAATTGGATTTGGTGCTAGGTCTTTCCCTTTAGGTTTTACCCCAACAATGTTTTCATTAGTTTCGCTCACTCTCGAAATCAAGCATTTTACAGCAGGTTGGAGCAGCCTGTATCTCAGCACAGGAATAAGGTAGGGAAGAATTCTAAGGATCATTTTGACTGCCTCCAGAAGTTAGATCAGATGGCAAATTGGATTTGGTGCTAGGTCTTTCCCTTTAGGTTTTACCCCAACAATGTTTTCATTAGTTTCGCTCACTCTCGAAATCAAGCATTTTACAGCAGGTTGGAGCAGCCTGTATCTCAGCACAGGAATAAGGTAGGGAAGAATTCTAAGGATCATTTTGACTGCCTCCAGAAGTTAGATCAGATGGCAAATTGGATTTGGTGCTAGGTCTTTCCCTTTAGGTTTTACCCCAACAATGTTTTCATTAGTTTCGCTCACTCTCGAAATCAAGCATTTTACAGCAGGTTGGAGCAGCCTGTATCTCAGCACAGGAATAAGGTAGGGAAGAATTCAAATACTCATTTTGACTGCCTCCAGAAGTTAGATCAGATGGCAAATTGGATTTGGTGCTAGGTCTTTCCCTTTAGGTTTTACCCCAACAATGTTTTCATTAGTTTCGCTCACTCTCGAAATCAAGCATTTTACAGCAGGTTGGAGCAGCCTGTATCTCAGCACAGGAATAAGGTAGGGAAGAATTCTAAGGATCATTTTGACTGCCTCCAGAAGTTAGATCAGATGGCAAATTGGATTTGGTGCTAGGTCTTTCCCTTTAGGTTTTACCCCAACAATGTTTTCATTAGTTTCGCTCACTCTCGAAATCAAGCATTTTACAGCAGGTTGGAGCAGCCTGTATCTCAGCACAGGAATAAGGTAGGGAAGAATTCTAAGGATCATTTTGACTGCCTCCAGAAGTTAGATCAGATGGCAAATTGGATTTGGTGCTAGGTCTTTCCCTTTAGGTTTTACCCCAACAATGTTTTCATTAGTTTCGCTCACTCTCGAAATCAAGCATTTTACAGCAGGTTGGAGCAGCCTGTATCTCAGCACAGGAATAAGGTAGGGAAGAATTCTAAGGATCATTTTGACTGCCTCCAGAAGTTAGATCAGATGGCAAATTGGATTTGGTGCTAGGTCTTTCCCTTTAGGTTTTACCCCAACAATGTTTTCATTAGTTTCGCTCACTCTCGAAATCAAGCATTTTACAGCAGGTTGGAGCAGCCTGTATCTCAGCACAGGAATAAGGTAGGGAAGAATTCTAAGGATCATTTTGACTGCCTCCAGAAGTTAGATCAGATGGCAAATTGGATTTGGTGCTAGGTCTTTCCCTTTAGGTTTTACCCCAACAATGTTTTCATTAGTTTCGCTCACTCTCGAAATCAAGCATTTTACAGCAGGTTGGAGCAGCCTGTATCTCAGCACAGGAATAAGGTAGGGAAGAATTCAAATACTCATTTTGACTGCCTCCAGAAGTTAGATCAGATGGCAAATTGGATTTGGTGCTAGGTCTTTCCCTTTAGGTTTTACCCCAACAATGTTTTCATTAGTTTCGCTCACTCTCGAAATCAAGCATTTTACAGCAGGTTGGAGCAGCCTGTATCTCAGCACAGGAATAAGGTAGGGAAGAATTCTAAGGATCATTTTGACTGCCTCCAGAAGTTAGATCAGATGGCAAATTGGATTTGGTGCTAGGTCTTTCCCTTTAGGTTTTACCCCAACAATGTTTTCATTAGTTTCGCTCACTCTCGAAATCAAGCATTTTACAGCAGGTTGGAGCAGCCTGTATCTCAGCACAGGAATAAGGTAGGGAAGAATTCTAAGGATCATTTTGACTGCCTCCAGAAGTTAGATCAGATGGCAAATTGGATTTGGTGCTAGGTCTTTCCCTTTAGGTTTTACCCCAACAATGTTTTCATTAGTTTCGCTCACTCTCGAAATCAAGCATTTTACAGCAGGTTGGAGCAGCCTGTATCTCAGCACAGGAATAAGGTAGGGAAGAATTCTAAGGATCATTTTGACTGCCTCCAGAAGTTAGATCAGATGGCAAATTGGATTTGGTGCTAGGTCTTTCCCTTTAGGTTTTACCCCAACAATGTTTTCATTAGTTTCGCTCACTCTCGAAATCAAGCATTTTACAGCAGGTTGGAGCAGCCTGTATCTCAGCACAGGAATAAGGTAGGGAAGAATTCTAAGGATCATTTTGACTGCCTCCAGAAGTTAGATCAGATGGCAAATTGGATTTGGTGCTAGGTCTTTCCCTTTAGGTTTTACCCCAACAATGTTTTCATTAGTTTCGCTCACTCTCGAAATCAAGCATTTTACAGCAGGTTGGAGCAGCCTGTATCTCAGCACAGGAATAAGGTAGGGAAGAATTCTAAGGATCATTTTGACTGCCTCCAGAAGTTAGATCAGATGGCAAATTGGATTTGGTGCTAGGTCTTTCCCTTTAGGTTTTACCCCAACAATGTTTTCATTAGTTTCGCTCACTCTCGAAATCAAGCATTTTACAGCAGGTTGGAGCAGCCTGTATCTCAGCACAGGAATAAGGTAGGGAAGAATTCTAAGGATCATTTTGACTGCCTCCAGAAGTTAGATCAGATGGCAAATTGGATTTGGTGCTAGGTCTTTCCCTTTAGGTTTTACCCCAACAATGTTTTCATTAGTTTCGCTCACTCTCGAAATCAAGCATTTTACAGCAGGTTGGAGCAGCCTGTATCTCAGCACAGGAATAAGGTAGGGAAGAATTCTAAGGATCATTTTGACTGCCTCCAGAAGTTAGATCAGATGGCAAATTGGATTTGGTGCTAGGTCTTTCCCTTTAGGTTTTACCCCCAACAATGTTTTCATTAGTTTCGCTCACTCTCGAAATCAAGCATTTTACAGCAGGTTGGAGCAGCCTGTATCTCAGCACAGGAATAAGGTAGGGAAGAATTCTAAGGATCATTTTGACTGCCTCCAGAAGTTAGATCAGATGGCAAATTGGATTTTGGTGCTAGGTCTTTCCCTTTAGGTTTTACCCCAACAATGTTTTCATTAGTTTCGCTCACTCTCGAAATCAAGCATTTTACAGCAGGTTGGAGCAGCCTGTATCTCAGCACAGGAATAAGGAAGGGAAGAATTCTAAGGATCATTTTGACTGCCTCCAGAAGTTAGATCAGATGGCAAATTGGATTTGGTGCTAGGTCTTTCCCTTTAGGTTTTACCCCAACAATGTTTTCATTAGTTTCGCTCACTCTCGAAATCAAGCATTTTACAGCAGGTTGGAGCAGCCTGTATCTCAGCACAGGAATAAGGTAGGGAAGAATTCTAAGGATCATTTTGACTGCCTCCAGAAGTTAGATCAGATGGCAAATTGGATTTGGTGCTAGGTCTTTCCCTTTAGGTTTTACCCCAACAATGTTTTCATTAGTTTCGCTCACTCTCGAAATCAAGCATTTTACAGCAGGTTGGAGCAGCCTGTATCTCAGCACAGGAATAAGGTAGGGAAGAATTCTAAGGATCATTTTGACTGCCTCCAGAAGTTAGATCAGATGGCAAATTGGATTTGGTGCTAGGTCTTTCCCTTTAGGTTTTACCCCAACAATGTTTTTCATTAGTTTCGCTCACTCTCGAAATCAAGCATTTTACAGCAGGTTGGAGCAGCCTGTATCTCAGCACAGGAATAAGGTAGGGAAGAATTCTAAGGATCATTTTGACTGCCTCCAGAAGTTAGATCAGATGGCAAATTGGATTTGGTGCTAGGTCTTTCCCTTTAGGTTTTACCCCAACAATGTTTTCATTAGTTTCGCTCACCTCTCGAAATCAAGCATTTTACAGCAGGTTGGAGCAGCCTGTATCTCAGCACAGGAATAAGGTAGGGAAGAATTCAAATACTCATTTTGACTGCCTCCAGAAGTTAGATCAGATGGCAAATTGGATTTGGTGCTAGGTCTTTCCCTTTAGGTTTTACCCCAACAATGTTTTCATTAGTTTCGCTCACTCTCGAAATCAAGCATTTTACAGCAGGTTGGAGCAGCCTGTATCTCAGCACAGGAATAAGGTAGGGAAGAATTCTAAGGATCATTTTGACTGCCTCCAGAAGTTAGATCAGATGGCAAATTGGATTTGGTGCTAGGTCTTTCCCTTTAGGTTTTACCCCAACAATGTTTTCATTAGTTTCGCTCACTCTCGAAATCAAGCATTTTACAGCAGGTTGGAGCAGCCTGTATCTCAGCACAGGAATAAGGTAGGGAAGAATTCAAATACTCATTTTGACTGCCTCCAGAAGTTAGATCAGATGGCAAATTGGATTTGGTGCTAGGTCTTTCCCTTTAGGTTTTACCCCAACAATGTTTTCATTAGTTTCGCTCACTCTCGAAATCAAGCATTTTACAGCAGGTTGGAGCAGCCTGTATCTCAGCACAGGAATAAGGTAGGGAAGAATTCTAAGGATCATTTTGACTGCCTCCAGAAGTTAGATCAGATGGCAAATTGGATTTGGTGCTAGGTCTTTCCCTTTAGGTTTTACCCCAACAATGTTTTCATTAGTTTCGCTCACTCTCGAAATCAAGCATTTTACAGCAGGTTGGAGCAGCCTGTATCTCAGCACAGGAATAAGGTAGGGAAGAATTCTAAGGATCATTTTGACTGCCTCCAGAAGTTAGATCAGATGGCAAATTGGATTTGGTGCTAGGTCTTTCCCTTTAGGTTTTACCCCAACAATGTTTTCATTAGTTTCGCTCACTCTCGAAATCAAGCATTTTACAGCAGGTTGGAGCAGCCTGTATCTCAGCACAGGAATAAGGTAGGGAAGAATTCTAAGGATCATTTTGACTGCCTCCAGAAGTTAGATCAGATGGCAAATTGGATTTGGTGCTAGGTCTTTCCCTTTAGGTTTTACCCCAACAATGTTTTCATTAGTTTCGCTCACTCTCGAAATCAAGCATTTTACAGCAGGTTGGAGCAGCCTGTATCTCAGCACAGGAATAAGGTAGGGAAGAATTCTAAGGATCATTTTGACTGCCTCCAGAAGTTAGATCAGATGGCAAATTGGATTTGGTGCTAGGTCTTTCCCTTTAGGTTTTACCCCAACAATGTTTTCATTAGTTTCGCTCACTCTCGAAATCAAGCATTTTACAGCAGGTTGGAGCAGCCTGTATCTCAGCACAGGAATAAGGTAGGGAAGAATTCTAAGGCTCATTTTGACTGCCTCCAGAAGTTAGATCAGATGGCAAATTGGATTTGGTGCTAGGTCTTTCCCTTTAGGTTTTACCCCAACAATGTTTTTCATTAGTTTCGCTCACTCTCGAAATCAAGCATTTTACAGCAGGTTGGAGCAGCCTGTATCTCAGCACAGGAATAAGGTAGGGAAGAATTCTAAGGATCATTTTGACTGCCTCCAGAAGTTAGATCAGATGGCAAATTGGATTTGGTGCTAGGTCTTTCCCTTTAGGTTTTACCCCAACAATGTTTTCATTAGTTTCGCTCACTCTCGAAATCAAGCATTTTACAGCAGGTTGGAGCAGCCTGTATCTCAGCACAGGAATAAGGTAGGGAAGAATTCAAATACTCATTTTGACTGCCTCCAGAAGTTAGATCAGATGGCAAATTGGATTTGGTGCTAGGTCTTTCCCTTTAGGTTTTACCCCAACAATGTTTTCATTAGTTTCGCTCACTCTCGAAATCAAGCATTTTACAGCAGGTTGGAGCAGCCTGTATCTCAGCACAGGAATAAGGTAGGGAAGAATTCTAAGGATCATTTTGACTGCCTCCAGAAGTTAGATCAGATGGCAAATTGGATTTGGTGCTAGGTCTTTCCCTTTAGGTTTTACCCCAACAATGTTTCATTAGTTTCGCTCACTCTCGAAATCAAGCATTTTACAGCAGGTTGGAGCAGCCTGTATCTCAGCACAGGAATAAGGTAGGGAAGAATTCAAATACTCATTTTGACTGCCTCCAGAAGTTAGATCAGATGGCAAATTGGATTTGGTGCTAGGTCTTTCCCTTTAGGTTTTACCCCAACAATGTTTTCATTAGTTTCGCTCACTCTCGAAATCAAGCATTTTACAGCAGGTTGGAGCAGCCTGTATCTCAGCACAGGAATAAGGTAGGGAAGAATTCTAAGGATCATTTTGACTGCCTCCAGAAGTTAGATCAGATGGCAAATTGGATTTGGTGCTAGGTCTTTCCCTTTAGGTTTTACCCCAACAATGTTTTCATTAGTTTCGCTCACTCTCGAAATCAAGCATTTTACAGCAGGTTGGAGCAGCCTGTATCTCAGCACAGGAATAAGGTAGGGAAGAATTCTAAGGATCATTTTGACTGCCTCCAGAAGTTAGATCAGATGGCAAATTGGATTTGGTGCTAGGTCTTTCCCTTTAGGTTTTACCCCAACAATGTTTTCATTAGTTTCGCTCACTCTCGAAATCAAGCATTTTACAGCAGGTTGGAGCAGCCTGTATCTCAGCACAGGAATAAGGTAGGGAAGAATTCAAATACTCATTTTGACTGCCTCCAGAAGTTAGATCAGATGGCAAATTGGATTTGGTGCTAGGTCTTTCCCTTTAGGTTTTACCCCAACAATGTTTTCATTAGTTTCGCTCACTCTCGAAATCAAGCATTTTACAGCAGGTTGGAGCAGCCTGTATCTCAGCACAGGAATAAGGTAGGGAAGAATTCTAAGGATCATTTTGACTGCCTCCAGAAGTTAGATCAGATGGCAAATTGGATTTGGTGCTAGGTCTTTCCCTTTAGGTTTTACCCCAACAATGTTTTCATTAGTTTCGCTCACTCTCGAAATCAAGCATTTTACAGCAGGTTGGAGCAGCCTGTATCTCAGCACAGGAATAAGGTAGGGAAGAATTCAAATACTCATTTTGACTGCCTCCAGAAGTTAGATCAGATGGCAAATTGGATTTGGTGCTAGGTCTTTCCCTTTAGGTTTTACCCCAACAATGTTTTCATTAGTTTCGCTCACTCTCGAAATCAAGCATTTTACAGCAGGTTGGAGCAGCCTGTATCTCAGCACAGGAATAAGGTAGGGAAGAATTCAAATACTCATTTTGACTGCCTCCAGAAGTTAGATCAGATGGCAAATTGGATTTGGTGCTAGGTCTTTCCCTTTAGGTTTTACCCCAACAATGTTTTCATTAGTTTCGCTCACTCTCGAAATCAAGCATTTTACAGCAGGTTGGAGCAGCCTGTATCTCAGCACAGGAATAAGGTAGGGAAGAATTCTAAGGATCATTTTGACTGCCTCCAGAAGTTAGATCAGATGGCAAATTGGATTTGGTGCTAGGTCTTTCCCTTTAGGTTTTACCCCAACAATGTTTTCATTAGTTTCGCTCACTCTCGAAATCAAGCATTTTACAGCAGGTTGGAGCAGCCTGTATCTCAGCACAGGAATAAGGTAGGGAAGAATTCAAATACTCATTTTGACTGCCTCCAGAAGTTAGATCAGATGGCAAATTGGATTTGGTGCTAGGTCTTTCCCTTTAGGTTTTACCCCAACAATGTTTTCATTAGTTTCGCTCACTCTCGAATCAAGCATTTTACAGCAGGTTGGAGCAGCCTGTATCTCAGCACAGGAATAAGGTAGGGAAGAATTCTAAGGATCATTTTGACTGCCTCCAGAAGTTAGATCAGATGGCAAATTGGATTTGGTGCTAGGTCTTTCCCTTTAGGTTTTACCCCAACAATGTTTTCATTAGTTTCGCTCACTCTCGAAATCAAGCATTTTACAGCAGGTTGGAGCAGCCTGTATCTCAGCACAGGAATAAGGTAGGGAAGAATTCTAAGGATCATTTTGACTGCCTCCAGAAGTTAGATCAGATGGCAAATTGGATTTGGTGCTAGGTCTTTCCCTTTAGGTTTTACCCCAACAATGTTTTCATTAGTTTCGCTCACTCTCGAAATCAAGCATTTTACAGCAGGTTGGAGCAGCCTGTATCTCAGCACAGGAATAAGGTAGGGAAGAATTCTAAGGATCATTTTGACTGCCTCCAGAAGTTAGATCAGATGGCAAATTGTATTTGGTGCTAGGTCTTTCCCTTTAGGTTTTACCCCAACAATGTTTTCATTAGTTTCGCTCACTCTCGAAATCAAGCATTTTACAGCAGGTTGGAGCAGCCTGTATCTCAGCACAGGAATAAGGTAGGGAAGAATTCAAATACTCATTTTGACTGCCTCCAGAAGTTAGATCAGATGGCAAATTGGATTTGGTGCTAGGTCTTTCCCTTTAGGTTTTACCCCAACAATGTTTTCATTAGTTTCGCTCACTCTCGAAATCAAGCATTTTACAGCAGGTTGGAGCAGCCTGTATCTCAGCACAGGAATAAGGTAGGGAAGAATTCTAAGGATCATTTTGACTGCCTCCAGAAGTTAGATCAGATGGCAAATTGGATTTGGTGCTAGGTCTTTCCCTTTAGGTTTTACCCCAACAATGTTTTCATTAGTTTCGCTCACTCTCGAAATCAAGCATTTTACAGCAGGTTGGAGCAGCCTGTATCTCAGCACAGGAATAAGGTAGGGAAGAATTCAAATACTCATTTTGACTGCCTCCAGAAGTTAGATCAGATGGCAAATTGGATTTGGTGCTAGGTCTTTCCCTTTAGGTTTTACCCCAACAATGTTTTCATTAGTTTCGCTCACTCTCGAAATCAAGCATTTTACAGCAGGTTGGAGCAGCCTGTATCTCAGCACAGGAATAAGGTAGGGAAGAATTCTAAGGATCATTTTGACTGCCTCCAGAAGTTAGATCAGATGGCAAATTGGATTTGGTGCTAGGTCTTTCCCTTTAGGTTTTACCCCAACAATGTTTTCATTAGTTTCGCTCACTCTCGAAATCAAGCATTTTACAGCAGGTTGGAGCAGCCTGTATCTCAGCACAGGAATAAGGTAGGGAAGAATTCTAAGGATCATTTTGACTGCCTCCAGAAGTTAGATCAGATGGCAAATTGGATTTGGTGCTAGGTCTTTCCCTTTAGGTTTTACCCCAACAATGTTTTCATTAGTTTCGCTCACTCTCGAAATCAAGCATTTTACAGCAGGTTGGAGCAGCCTGTATCTCAGCACAGGAATAAGGTAGGGAAGAATTCAAATACTCATTTTGACTGCCTCCAGAAGTTAGATCAGATGGCAAATTGGATTTGGTGCTAGGTCTTTCCCTTTAGGTTTTACCCCAACAATGTTTTCATTAGTTTCGCTCACTCTCGAAATCAAGCATTTTACAGCAGGTTGGAGCAGCCTGTATCTCAGCACAGGAATAAGGTAGGGAAGAATTCTAAGGATCATTTTGACTGCCTCCAGAAGTTAGATCAGATGGCAAATTGGATTTGGTGCTAGGTTCTTTCCCTTTAGGTTTTACCCCAACAATGTTTTCATTAGTTTCGCTCACTCTCGAAATCAAGCATTTTACAGCAGGTTGGAGCAGCCTGTATCTCAGCACAGGAATAAGGTAGGGAAGAATTCAAATACTCATTTTGACTGCCTCCAGAAGTTAGATCAGATGGCAAATTGGATTTGGTGCTAGGTCTTTCCCTTTAGGTTTTACCCCAACAATGTTTTCATTAGTTTCGCTCACTCTCGAAATCAAGCATTTTACAGCAGGTTGGAGCAGCCTGTATCTCAGCACAGGAATAAGGTAGGGAAGAATTCTAAGGATCATTTTGACTGCCTCCAGAAGTTAGATCAGATGGCAAATTGGATTTGGTGCTAGGTCTTTCCCTTTAGGTTTTACCCCAACAATGTTTTCATTAGTTTCGCTCACTCTCGAAATCAAGCATTTTACAGCAGGTTGGAGCAGCCTGTATCTCAGCACAGGAATAAGGTAGGGAAGAATTCAAATACTCATTTTGACTGCCTCCAGAAGTTAGATCAGATGGCAAATTGGATTTGGTGCTAGGTCTTTCCCTTTAGGTTTTACCCCAACAATGTTTTCATTAGTTTCGCTCACTCTCGAAATCAAGCATTTTACAGCAGGTTGGAGCAGCCTGTATCTCAGCACAGGAATAAGGTAGGGAAGAATTCAAATACTCATTTTGACTGCCTCCAGAAGTTAGATCAGATGGCAAATTGGATTTGGTGCTAGGTCTTTCCCTTTAGGTTTTACCCCAACAATGTTTTCATTAGTTTCGCTCACTCTCGAAATCAAGCATTTTACAGCAGGTTGGAGCAGCCTGTATCTCAGCACAGGAATAACGTAGGGAAGAATTCTAAGGATCATTTTGACTGCCTCCAGAAGTTAGATCAGATGGCAAATTGGATTTGGTGCTAGGTCTTTCCCTTTAGGTTTTACCCCAACAATGTTTTCATTAGTTTCGCTCACTCTCGAAATCAAGCATTTTACAGCAGGTTGGAGCAGCCTGTATCTCAGCACAGGAATAAGGTAGGGAAGAATTCTAAGGATCATTTTGACTGCCTCCAGAAGTTAGATCAGATGGCAAATTGGATTTGGTGCTAGGTCTTTCCCTTTAGGTTTTACCCCAACAATGTTTTCATTAGTTTCGCTCACTCTCGAAATCAAGCATTTTACAGCAGGTTGGAGCAGCCTGTATCTCAGCACAGGAATAAGGTAGGGAAGAATTCTAAGGATCATTTTGACTGCCTCCAGAAGTTAGATCAGATGGCAAATTGGATTTGGTGCTAGGTCTTTCCCTTTAGGTTTTACCCCAACAATGTTTTCATTAGTTTCGCTCACTCTCGAAATCAAGCATTTTACAGCAGGTTGGAGCAGCCTGTATCTCAGCACAGGAATAAGGTAGGGAAGAATTCTAAGGATCATTTTGACTGCCTCCAGAAGTTAGATCAGATGGCAAATTGTATTTGGTGCTAGGTCTTTCCCTTTAGGTTTTACCCCAACAA
>NW_027142917.1:0-113135 GCF_026170545.1 Melanerpes formicivorus
CAGGTTTTGACAGATTGGTGCAGGATTTGTAAGCTTTTTGGGGGCATTTGTCTGGATTTGGTTAGGTTGTGGGCAGGTTTGGGAGGTCTTGGTTAGAGGTTGAGAGGCTTTGGTTAGGTCTTGGGGGGTTGTGAAAGGATTGAGGAGGTTTGGGGGGGATTTGGCAGGTTTGGGTCAGGTTGTGTCCAAATTTGGGAGGTCCTGGTTAGAGCTTGGGAGGTTTTGGTCAGGTTGTTGGGGGTTGGTGCAGGATTGAGGAAGTTTTGGGGGGAATTTGGCTATGGACAAGTTCCTCCCTAGGACTTTGGGAGGTTTGGGGAAGGGTTTTTTTTGCTCAGGATTTGTTCTGGCTCGGGCCAGGATTTGGCCAAGTTCCTCCCTAAGACCTTGTGAGGTTTTGTTCAGGATTTGGGAGGATTTGGGGGCAATTTGTCAGGAGTTGGTGAAGTTGTGGGCAGGTTTGGGAGGACTTGGTTAGAGGTTGGGAGGTTTTGGGGGGTTGGGAGAGGTATGAGAAGGTTTGGGGTGGGTTTGCTCTGATTTGGCCAGCCTCCTCCCTGGTACATTTGGAGGTTCTGGTCAGGATTTAGGAGGCCTTGGGAGAAATTTGTCAGGCTTTGGCCAAGTTCCTCCCTAGGACATTGGGAGGTTTTGTTGAGGATTTGGGAGGTGTGGGTCAGGTTGTGGGGGGTTGGTGCAGGATTTGGGAGGTTGTGGGTGGAATTTTTCAGGAGTTGGTCAGGTTGTGGGCAGGTTTGGGAGGTCTTGGTTAGAGGTTGGGAGGTTCAGGTCAGGTTCTGGGGGACTGGGGAAGGGTTCAGAAGGTTTTGGGAGTTTTGGTCAGGATTTGGTGAGGTTCAGCTGAGGATTTGGGAGGTTTGGGGAAGATTTGTTCTGCTTTGGCCGAGTCCTCCCTAGGACTTTGGGAGGTTTTGGGAAGGGTTTGGCCTGGGCTTGGTCTGGAGACAGCTCTTGGTGGCTGTGAGGTCCTCTGGGTCTTTGGGGGAATCCCTTGATATTAATTATTAGCAGAATTAGCCCTATTGTCATTAACATCACTATTATCTGCTTTATTATTGTTGTTGTTGTTATTATTATTATTATTATTATTATTATTATTATTATTATTATTATTATTAAATATTACTCCTACTACTGAGACTGTAACTGTTAGCCACATTGTTTATCATTATTAGCAGGATTATTGGCCACATTATCTATTTTTATCAGCTGGGTTATTAGCTCTGTCAATTGTTTTCTGTAGCTACTACCAGCTCTGTTCTCAATTGTCACCATTATTAGGACTATAGCTGTATAATTAATCCCTAGCAGGACTGCTAGCTCTATTAGTATTTATCTCTCTTAGTTATTATTAGGAAGTCTTTTAGCTCTATTATTTATTATTCTTATTTAGACTATTAGGCACATTATTTATCAGTATTAGCAGGACTATTAGGTGCATTAATTATTATTATCTCTTTAAATATTAGTATTACTACTTGCTGTATTATTAGTTGTTAAGAGGAGTATTAGCTCTGTTATTAATTATTCACAGGGCTATTAGCACCATTACTCAATATTCATGGAATTCTTATCTCTATTATTAATTCTTTCCATTATTAAGATGCTTAGCCATATTATTCATCAATGTTAGCAGGATTCTTAGCTCTTTTAAACATTAGCATTAGTGGTGTTATTAGGTCTATTACTAAATATTACCATAAGTCAGATTATTAGCCATAGTATTTATCAATATTAGCAGGGATATTAACTCCATTATTTATTATTAGCAGGAATATTGGCTCTAATTCTTTGTTCTTCTTATTATTTCTCAGACTCTTAGCCATATTGTTTCTCATTCTTAGCCTGATTATAGCTCTAGTATTAATCCCCAGCAGGAATGTTAGCTCTATTAGTTATTATTAGGAGGACTTTTAGCTCTGTTAGGTATTAGTAGTATTATTATTAGTAGTAGTATTAAGACTTTAGCCATATTACTTATCACTATTAGCAGGATTATTAGCTCTATTTATTACTGTTAGCAGAATTATTAGCTCCATTAATTATAATTGGTATTATTAGCACTATTAGTTATTAGTCGTAATAGGACGATAAGCTCTATGATTAGTTATTGCCATAGTTAAGATTGTTAGCCATATAATTTATAGCTATTGGCAGGATTATTAGCTCTATTAATTGTTATTTGGCCAAGTTCCTACCTGGGTCTTTGGAAGGTTTGGTGGGGGGTTGCTGCAGGATTTGGTAGGTTTTGTTGCGAATTTGGCCTGGATTTGACCAAGTTCCTCCCTGGGTATTTGGCAGGTTTGGGTCAGGTTGTGGGGGGCTGGTGCAGGGTTTGGGAGGTTTTGGGGGGAATTTGTCAGGAGTTGGTCAGGTTGTGGGCAGGTTTGGGAGGTCTTGGTTAGAGCTTGGGAGGTTTTGGGGGGTTGGGTCAGGTTTGAGAAGGTTTGGGGTGCATTTGTTCAGGATTTGGCCAGCTTCCTTCCTGGGACACTGGGAGGTTTTGGTCAGGATTTAGGAGGCTTTGCAGGGAATATTTTAGGCTTTGGCCTAGTTTTTCCCCACACCATTGGGTGGTTTGGGGCAGGATCTGGTGAGGAGTTGTTCTGGCTTGGGCCAGGACTTGGCCAAGTTCGTCCCTAGGACTTCGGTAGATTAGGGGAAGGATTTGGGAGGTTTTGTTCAGGATTTGGGAAGTTTGGGTCAGGTTGGGGGGGGGTTGGGAAAGGATTGAGGAAGTGTTGAGTGGAATTGGTCTGGATTTGGCCAAGTTCCTCCCTGGAACTTTGGGAGGTTTGGGGAAGGATTTGGGAAGTTTTGGTCAAGATTTGGGGGTTGGTGCAGGATTGAGGAGATTTAGGGGAGATTAGGTCAGGCTTTGGACAACTTCCTCCCCGGTGCTTTGGGAGGTTTTGGTCAGGATTTGGGAGGATTTGGGGGGGTTTGCTGTGATTTGGTCTCTGGATTGAAGCAGGGTTTGGTCACATCGTGCCCAGAATTTGGGAGGTTTTGTTGAGGATTTGGGAGGTTTGGGTCAAGTTGTGGGGGATTGGTGCAGGATTTGGGAGATTTTTGTGGAGATTTTGTCAGGATTGGGTCCCTGTATTTCCCATAGTATTTCTCAGTATCAGCAGAATAATTAGCTCCCTTGATTTCTATTAGCCGGAATATTAGCTCTGATCTTTATGATTAGCATGATTATTAGTTTTATTATTAGTAGTAGTAAGACTCTTAGCCATGTTATTTATCATTATTAGCCTGATTGTAGCTAACATATTAATCATTACAAGTACTATTACCTCTATTAGTTATTATTATTAGGACTTTTAGCTCTCTTAGTTATTGCTGTTATAACACCACCACCACCACCAACCCCACTGCAGCCATGGTGTTGATGCCTCCCAGCAGGATCATTAGCAGCATTCATTCTCAGCAGCAGGGCTATTAGCTTTAGTAATCCTTAGCAGGACTCTCAGCTCTAGGAAGAAGGATTTGGAGGACTCCGTGCCCAGGGTCTGGGAGGTTGTGGTCAGGTTGTGGAGGGTTGGGAAAGGACTGAGGAAGTGTTGGGGGGACTTGGTCAGGATTTGGCCAAGTTCCTCTTTGGGAGGTTTTGTTCAGGATTTGGGAGGTTTTGGTCTCATTTCAGGCCAGGATTTGGCCAAGTTCTGTACAGGATGTAGGAGGTTCTGGGAGCGGTTTTGGTTCAGGATTTGGGACGTTTTGTGGGGGGTAGCTGAGAATTCAATCTCTGGATTGAAACAGGGTTTGGTCACATCATGCCCAGAATTTGTGAGGTTTTCTTGAGGATTTGGGAGGTTTTGGTCAGGTTGTGGGGGGTTGGTGCAGGATTTGGGAGGTTTTGGTCAGGTTGTGGGGGATTGGTGCAGGATTTGGGAGGTTTTAGGGGGTATGTGTTAGGCTTTGGAAGTTGTTGGGCAGGATCTGGTCAGGAGTTGTCCTGGCTTGCGCTAGGACTTGGGAAGTTGTTCCCTTGGACTTTGGGTGGTTTTAGGGCAGGATCTGGGAGGTGTTTGTGGGGATTTGGTGAGAATTTGGTCTGTGGATGGAAGCAGGCTATGGTGAAATCCTGGCCAGAATTTGAGAGGTTTGGGTCAGATTGTGGGGGGTTAGGAAAGGATTGAGGAAGTGTTGAGGGGAATTGGTTTGGATTTGGCCAAGTTCCTCCCTGGGACTTTGAGAGGTTTTGGGAAGGATTTGGGAAGTTTTGGTCAGGATCTGGGGGTTGGTGCAGGATTGAGGAGATTTAGGGGGGATTAGGTCAGGCTTTGGACAACTTCCTACCCAGTGCTTTGGGAGGTTTTGGTGAGGATTTGGGAGGTTTTGGGGGGGTTTGCTGAGGATTCTGTCTCTGGATTGAAGCAGGGTTTGGTCACATCGTGCCCAGAATTTGGGAGGTTTGGGTCAAGTTGAGGTGGATTTTGTCAGGATTGGGTCAGGTTGTTGGGGTTTTTGATAGGATTGAGGACCTTTTGGGTGGAATTTGTCAGGATTTGGCCAAGTTCCTCTTTGGGGCTTTGGGAGGTTTGGTGAAGGATTTGGGCAGTTTTGATCTCGTTTGGGCCAGGCTTTGTCCAAGTTCCTCCATAGGACATTGGGAGGTTTTGCTCAGGATTTGGGAGGTTTTGTGGGGATTTAGTAAGGATTTGGTCTCTTGATTGAACCAGGCTTTGGTGAAATCCTGCCCAGAAGGTGGGTGGTTTAGGGAAGCATTTGGGAGGTTTGGGTGAGGCTGTGGGGGGTTGGTGCAGGATTTGGGAGGTTTTGGGGGGAATTTGTCAGACTTTGTCCAGGTTCTTCCCTGGGACTTTGGGAGAAATTAATTTGGGAGATATTAATCATTATTAGGAGGATTATTAGCTCTCTTATTAATTATTGCCATAGTTAAGATGATTAGCCCTAATATTTATAGGTATTAGCAGGATTATT
Source organism: Melanerpes formicivorus (assembly GCF_026170545.1). Lineage (NCBI taxonomy): Eukaryota > Metazoa > Chordata > Aves > Piciformes > Picidae > Melanerpes > Melanerpes formicivorus. The sequence continues at coordinate 4,972 of NW_027142917.1, forward strand.
AACTCCAATAATTATTATTAGCAGTATTATTAGCTCTATGATTTATTCTTAGCTGCTGTATTAGCTCTATTATTAATTGTTAACAGGATTATTAGCTATATTGATTTTTTCTTCCCAGCACTCTTAACTCTATTAACCGTTTGCAGGGCTTTTAGCTCCATTAGTTATGATTGGCATTGCTCTTAGCTCTACTATTAATTGTTAGCCATATTTGGATTATTAGTCGTGCTATTTATCAATGTTAGCTGGATTCTAAGCTCTATTAGTTGTTGTTATTAGCAGGACTATTAGCTCCATTATATTTACCATTTTTAAGGCTATTAGCCATTATATTTATCAATAGAAGCAGAATTATTATCTCCCTTGATTGTTGTTAGCAGGAATATTAGCTCTGATCTTTATGATTAGCATGATTATTAGTGCTAAGTTTTATTATTATTCCTAGTTGTAGTGGTTTGAGCCTTAACTGGGAGTTAAAAGCTCAAATGGGGAAAAGGCTGAGAATCTCTTCCCCACTCCCCCACCCTCCTCCCTCCAAACAGGGAGAGGGAAAAAAAGGGGTAAGGAGCAAATCCACTAAACAACAATCTGGAGTCAGCTTGGAAGAGGAGAGGTGAAGAATTTTTCTTTAAATTATATATATATGACAATAAGAGGAAAAAAAAGTTCCCAAGGGCAAGGAGCAAGAATGGATGGGAGGGGGACAGAAAAGAGTAGTACAAAACCAGTCTTTCTCTGAGGAGGTGCGGAGGCAGCAGGGAAAAGGATCAGGTGCGGCCACGTGGCTGAGGAGCAGGAGGGCAGCTGCAGTGGCTCTCATCCAGCAGAGGCAGGAGCCCAAAAGGAGATCCCACAGCTATGATGTCCTGCTTTTTCTAGCCTAGCTGGGCAGGGAGGGGGGAGTGGAACAGAGTCAGCTTTGCCAGGGGCAGCGCCCTGCGGGGAGGGTAAAGTACCCGCAAGGCCTCCACCCTGCTTTGTTCTTTTGTTTTCAGCTAAAGGCCTTAACCCACCACACTAGTAAGGCTCTTAGCCATGTTATTTATCATTATTAGCCTGGTTGTAGCTCCAGTATTACTCATTGCCAGTACTATTAGCTCTGTTAGTTATTATTAGAGGACTTTTAGCTCTGTTAGTTATTGCTGTTATAATTATTTAGACTATTAGCCATATTATTCGTAATGATTAGCAGTATTATTAGCTCTATTAATTATTCTTGGCAGGACTATTATGTCTGTTATTAGTTATTAATAGGATTATTTACTCATCTACGTATTTGTAGCAGGACAATTAGCTCTGTTATTAATTACAGGCAGGATTGTTAGTGCCATTATTTAATATTAGCAGGATTCTTAGCTCTATTAGTAATTATTAGGAGGACTTTTAGGTCTGTAGAATAATAATAATAACAACAACAACAACATCAACAACAACAACAACAACAACCCCACTGCAGCCATGGTGTTGATCCCTCCCAGCAGGATCATTAGCAGCATTCATTCTCAGCAGCAGGGCTATTAGCTTTAGTAATCCTTAGCAGGACTCTCAGCTCTAGGAAGAAGGATTTGGAGGACTCCGTGCCCAGGGTCTGGGAGGTTGTGGTCAGGTTGTGGAGGGTTGGGAAAGGATTGAGGAAGTGTTGGGGGGGAATTGGTTCAGGCTTTGGCCAAGTTCCTCCCTGGACTTTGGGAGGTTTGGGGAAGGATTTGGACAGGATTTGTTCTGGCTTGGTCCAGGACTTGTCCAAGTTCTTCCCTAGGAGTTTGGGAGTTTTGGGACAGGTTGGAGGGTGTTGATGCAGGATTTGGGAGGTTTTTGGGGGGGAATTAGTCAGGATTCGGTCAGGTTGTGGCCAGGTTTGGGGGAACTTGGTTAGAGCTTGGGAGGTTTGGGTCAGGTTGTGGGGGGTTGCTGCAGGATTTGGGAGGTTTTGGGGGGAACATGTCAGGCTGTGCCCACGTTCCTCCCTAGGACATTGGGAGGTTTTGTTCAGGATTTGGGAAGTTTGGATCAGGTTGTTGGGTTGCTGCAGGATTTGGGAGGTTTGTGGGGGAATTGGTCTGGATTAGGTCAGGTTGTGCCCAGGTTTGGGAGGTCTTGGTTAGAGGTTGGGAGGTTCAATTCAGGTTCTGGGGGACTGAGGAAGGGTTCAGGAGGTTTGGGAAGTTTGGGGCAAGATTTGTTCTGCTATGGCCGAGTCCTCCCTAGGAGGTTTTGCGAAGGGTTTGGCCAGGGCTTGGTTTGGAGACAGCTCTGGGTGGCTGTGAGGTGCTCTGGGGGAATCTCCTGATATTAATTATTTGCAGAGTTATTAACCCTATTGTCATTAGCAACACTATTAGCTGATTTATTATTATTATTATTATTATTATTATTATTATTATTAGTATTAGTATTAGTATTAGTATTATTATTAACTATTACTACTACTTCTGAGGCTATAACTGTTAGCCACATTGTTTATCATTATTAGCAGGATTATTGGCCACATTATCTATTTTTATCAGCTGGGTTATTAACTCTGTCAATTGTTTTCTGTAGCTACTACCAGCTCTGTTCTTAATTATTACCACTATTAGGACTACAGCTCTACAATTAATCCCTAGCAGGACTGTTAGCTCTATTAGTAATTTTCTCTATAACCTATTATTAGGATGTCTTTTAGCTCTATTATTTCTTATCTTATTAAGTCTATTAGGCACATTACTTATCAGTATTAGCAGGACTATTAGTTGCATTAATTATTATTAGCTCTTTTAAGTATTAGTATTACTGTTTGCTGTGTAATTAGTTGTTAAGAGGAGTATTAGCTCTGTTATTAATTATTAACAGTGTTATTAGCACCATTACTCAATATTCGTGGGATTCTTATCTCTATTATTAATTATTTCCATTATTAAGATGCTTAGCCATATTATTCATCAATGTTAGCAGGATTCTTAGCTCTTTTAAACATTAGCATTAGTGGTGTTATTAGGTCTGTTATTAACTGTTACCATAAGTCAGATTATTAGCCATAATATTTATCAGTATTAGCAGGAACATTAACTCCATTATTTATTATTATCAGGAATATTAGCTCTAATTCTTTGTTCTTCTTATTTCTCAGACTCTTAGCCATATTATTTCTCATTCTTAGCCCGATTATAGCTCTAGTATTAATCCCCAGCAGGAATATTAGCTCTATTAGTTATTATTAGGAGGACTTTTAGCTCTGTTAGTTATTAGTAGTATTATTATTAGTAGTAGACTTTAGCCATATCATTTATCACTATTAGCAGTATTATTAGCTCTATTTATTACTGTTAGCAGAATTATTAGCTCCATTAATTATAATTAGTATTATTAGCACTATTAATTATTAGTAGTAATAGGACGATAAGCTCTATGATTAGTTATTGCCATAGTTAAGATTGTTAGCCATATAATTTATAGCTATTAGCAGGATTATTAGCTCTACTAATTAGAATTAGCAGGATTATTAGCTCTATTAATTATTATTTGGCCAAGTTCCTCCCTGGGACTTTGGGAGGTTTGGGTCAGGTTGTGTGGTGTTGGTGCAGGATTTGGGAGGTTTTAGGGGGTGTTTGTTAGGCTTTGGGAGTTGTTGGGAAGGATCTGGTCAGGAGTTGTTGTGGCTTGTGCTAGGACTTGGGAAGTTCTTCCCTAGGACTTAGGGAGGTTTAGGGGCAGGATCTGGGAGGTGTATGTGGGGATTTGGTGAGAATTTGGTCTCTGGATGGAAGCAGGCTATGGTCAAATCCTGGCCAGAATTTGAGAGGTTTGGGTCAGGTTTTGGAGGGTTGGGACAGGATTGAGGAAGTTTTGGGGGGAATTTCTCAGGCCATGGACAAGTTCCTCCCTAGGACTTTGGGAGGTTTGGGGCAGGATTTGTTTTGCTCAGGATTTGTTCTGGCTCGGGCCAGGACTTGGCCAAGTTCCTCCCTATGACTTTGTGAGGTTTTGTTCAGGATTTGGAAGGTTTTGGGGGGAATTTGTCAGGAGTTGGTCAGTTTGTGCCCCGGCTTCGGAGGTCTTGGTTAGAGGTTTGGAGGTTTTGGGGGAGGATTTGGGAGGTTTTGGTCTGGTTTGGGCAGGATTTGGCCAAGTCCTGTCCTGGATCTGGGAGGTTTTGGGTCATGCTGTGTGGGGTTGGGGAAGGATTCAGCAAGTCTTGGGGGTTTTGGTGAGGAATTGTCCAGATTCCTCTCTTGGACTTGGGGAGGTTTTTTGCAGGATTTGGGAGGTTTGGTGGGGATTTGGTAAAGATTTAGTCTCTGGATTGAAGCAGGGTTTGGTCACATCCTGCCCAGAATTTGGAGGGTCCATTTCCTCTTTGGGTCTTTGGGAGGTTTTGGGCAGGATTTGGGACGTTTGGGACAGTCTGTGGGGGGTTGGTGCAGGATTTGGGAGGTTTTGGGGGGAATTTGTCAGGAGTTGGTCAGTTTGTGGGCAGGTTTGGGAGGTCTTGGTTAGAGGTTGGGAGGTTTTGGGGGGTTGAGAAAGGTATGAGAAGGTTTGGGGTGGATTTGTTCAGGATTTGGCCAGTTTCCTCCCAGGGACATTGGGAGGTTTTGGTCAGGATTTAGGAGGCTTTGCGGGGAATATTTTAGGCTTTGGCCAAGTTTTTCCCCACAACATTGGGTGGTTTTGGGCAGGATCTGGTCAGGAGTTGTTCTGGCTTGGGCCAGGACTTGGCCAAGTTCGTCCCTAGGACTTTGGTAGATTAGGGGAAGGATTTGGGAGGTTTTGTTCAGTATTTAGGAAGTTTGGGTCAGGTTGGGGGGGGGTGTGGGAAAGGATTGAGGAAGTGTTGAGGGGTATTGGCCAGGATTTGGCCAACTTCCTCCCTGGAACTTTGGGAGGTTTGGGGAAGGATTTGGGAAGTTTTGGTCAAGATTTGGGGGTTGGTGCAGGATTGAGGAGATTTAGGGGAGATTAGGTCAGGCTTTGGACAACTTCCTACCCGGTGCTTTGGGAGGTTGTGGTCAGGATTTGGGAGGATTTGGGGGGGGTTGCTGTGATTTGGTCTCTGGATTGAAGCAGGGTTGGTCACATCGTGCCCAGAATTTGGGAGGTTTTGTTGAGGATTTGGGAGGTTTGGGTCAAGTTGTGGGGGATTGGTGCAGGATTTGGGAGATTTTTGTGGCGATTTTGTCAGGATTGGGTCAGGTTGTTGGGTTTTTGATAGGATTGAGGACCTTTTGGGTGGAATTTGTCAGGATTTGGCCAAGTTCCTCTTTGGGACTTTGGGAGGTTTGGTGAAGGATTTGGGCAGTTTTGATCTCGTTTGGGCCAGGCTTTGTCCAAGTTCCTCCATCGGACATTGGGAGGTTTTGTTCAGGATTTGGGAGATTTTGTGGGGATTTGGTAAGGATTTGGTGTGTGGATTGAACCAGGCTTTGGTGAAATCCTGCCCAGAAGGGGGGTGGTTTAGGGAAGGATTTGGGAGGTTTGGGTGAGGTTGTGGGGGGTTGGTGCAGGATTTGGGATGTTTTGGGGGGAATTTGTCAGGCTTTGTCCAAGTTCAATCCTGGGACTTTGGGAGAAATTAATTTGGGAGATATTAATCATTATTAGGAGGATTATTAGCTCTCATTAATTATTGCCATAGTTAAAATTATTAGCCATAATATTTATAGGTATTAGCAGGATTATTAGCTCAATTAGTTATTATTAGCTGTATTATTAGGACTATTGTTAATTATTCCATTGTTAATATTATTAGCCACATTGTTATATGTATTTGCTGGATTATTAGCTCTATTAATTATTATCAGTATGATTAGCTGTATTATTAATTATAGTTGTAGTTCAGACCTTAGCCATATTATTTATAGGTATTAGCAGGATTATTAGCTCCATTAATTATTATTAGCAATATTATTAGCTCTATGATTTACTCTTAGCCAGTGTATTAGCTCTATTATTAATTGTTAACAGGATTATTAGCTACAGTGATTTTTATTCCCAGGACTCTTAACTCTATTAACCATTAGCTGGGCTTTTAGCTCTATTAGTTATGATTAGCAGGGCTCTTAGCTCTACTGTTAATTATTAGCCATATTTGGATTGCCAGTCATTTATCAATATTAGCAGGATTATTAGCTCTATTAGTTGTTGTTATTAGCAGGACTATTAGCTCCATTATTAGTACCATTATTAAGGCTATTAGCCATCGTGTTTATCAATACAAGCAGGATTACTAGATCCCTTAATAATTATTAGCAGGAATATTAGCTCTGAATAGCATGATTATTAGCGCTACATTTTATTATTATTAGTAGTAAGACTCTTAGCCATGTTATTTATCATTATTAGCCTGATTGTATCTCCGGTATTACTCATTACCAGTACTATTAGCTCTGTTAGTTATTATTAGGAGGACTTTTAGCTCTATTAGTTATTGCTGTTATAATTATTTAGACTATTAGCCATATTATTTATCATTCTTAGCAGGACTATAAGCTCTATTGCTAATTATTAACATTATTTAGATTATTAGCCATATTATTCATCAGTATTAGCAGTATTATTAGCTCTATTAATTATTCTTAGCAGGACTATTAGGTCTTTTATTAGTTATTAAGAGGATTATTGTCTCATGTAAGTATTGGTAGCAGGACTGTTAGCTCTCTTATTAATTATAGGCAGGATTGTTAGTGCCATTACTTAATATTAGCAGGATTCTTAGCTCTATTAGTAATTATTAGGAGGACTTTTAGGTCTGTTTAATAATAATAATAAGGATAATAACAACAACAACAACCCCACTGCAGCCATGGTGTTGATGCCTCCCAGCAGGATCATTAGCAGCATTCATTCTCAGCAGCAGGGCTATTAGCTTTAGTAATCCTTAGCAGGACTCTCAGCTCTAGGAAGAAGGATTTGGAGGACTCCGTGCCCAGGATCTGGGAGGTTGTGGTCAGGTTGTGGAGGGTTGGGAAAGGATTGAGGAAGTGTTGGGGGGAATTGGTCAGGGTTTGGCCAAGTTCCTCGCTGGGACTTTGGGAGGTTTGGGTCAGGATTTGGGAGGTTTTGTTCAGGTTGTGGGGGGTTGGTGCAGGATTTGGGAGGTTTTGTGTCAGAATTTGTCAGGATTTTGTCAGGTTGTGGCCAGGTTTGCGAAGTCTTGGGACTTAGAGCTTGGGAGGTTTGGGTCAGGTTGTGGGTGGTTGGGATAGGATTGAGAGGATTTTGGGTAGGATTTGGGAAGCTTTGGTCAAGTTGTGGGAGTTGGTGCAGGATTTGGGAGATTTAAGGAGGTATTTGAAAGGCTTTGCAAGTTGTTGGGAAGGATCTGGTCAGGAGTTGTTCTGGCTTGGGCTGAGTTCTTCCCTAGGACTTTGGGAGGTTTTGTTCAGGATTTGGGAGGTTTTGGTCAGGTTCTGGGGGGTTGGAGCAGGATTTGGGGGGTTTTGGGGGGAATTTGTCAGGAGTTAGTCACGTTGTGGGCAGGTTTGGGAGGTCTTGGTTAGAGGTTGGGAGGTTTTGGGTGGTTGGGACAGGTTTGAGAAGGTTTGGGGTAGATTTGTTCAGGATTTGGCCAGCTTCCTCCCTGGGACAATGGGAGGTTTAGGTCAGGATTTAGGAGGCTTTGTGGGGAATTTGTTAGGCTTTTGCCACGTTTTTCCCTAGGACTTTGGGAGGTGTTGGGCAGGATCTGGTCAGGAGTTGTTCTGGCTTGGGCCAGGACTTGGGAATTTCTTCACTAGGAGTTTGGGCAGGATTTGGAGGGTTTGGGAGGGTTTTGTTAGGCTTTGGGGGGTTGGTGCAGGATTTGGGAGGTTTGGGTCAGCTTGTGGGAGGTTGGAGAAGGATTTAGGAGGTTTCGCAGGAAATTTTTTGGGATTTGGTCAGGTTGTGGCCATGTTTGGGAGGTCTAGGTTAGAGCCTGGGAGTTTTGGGTCAGGCTTTGGGGGGTTGGTGCAAGATTTGGGAGGTTTTGGGGTGAATTTGTCAGTATTTGGTCAATTTGTGGCCAGGTTTAGGAGGTCTAGATTAGAGGTTGGGAGGCTTTAGTGAGGTTTTGGGGGGGTTGGGAATGGATAGAGGAGGTTTTGGGGGGAATTTGTCAGGAATTGGTCAGGTTGTGGGCAGGTTTGGGAGGTCATGGTTAGAGGTTGGGAGGTTTTGGTGTGTTTGGACACGTATGAGAAGGTTTGGGGTGGGTTTGCTCTGGATTTGGCCAGCTTATTCCCTGGGACATTGGGAGTTTTTTTTCAGGATTTAGGAGGCCTTGGGTCAGGTTGTGGGGGGTTGGTGCAGGATTTGAAGGGTTTGGGGGAATTTGTCAGGATTTGGTCGGGTTGTGGCCACGTTTGGGAGGTCTTGGTTAGAGGTTGGGAGTTTTTGGGGAAGGATTTGGAAGGTTTTGGTCCGGTTTGGGCCAGCATTTGGCCAAATTCTGTCCTGGATCTGGGAGGTTTTGTGCAGGATTTGAGAAGTTTTGTGAGGATTTGTTGCAGGATTTGTTGCTGGATTGAAGCAGGCTTTGGTCAAATCCTGCCCAGAATTTGGGAGGTTTAGGGTCATGCTGTGTGGGGTTGGGTGAAGGATTCAGCAAGTCTATGGAGATTTAGTCTGAATTTGACCAACTTCCTCCCTGGGTCTTTGGGAGGTGTGGGGAAGGATTTGGACAGGATTTGTTGTGGCTTGGTCCAGGACTTGTCCAAGTTCTTCCCTAGGAGTTTGGGAGTTTTGGGACAGGTTGGAGGGCGTTGATGCAGGATTTGGGAGGTTTTTGGGGGGGAATTAGTCAGGACTCGGACAGGTTGTGGCCAGGTTTGGGAGGTCTTGGCTAGAGCTTGGGAGGTTTGGGTCAGGTTGTGGGGAGTTGGTGCAGGATTTGGGAGGTTTTGGGGGGAATATGTCAGGCTGTGGCCACGTTGCTCCCTAGGACATTGGGAGGTTTTGTTCAGGATTTGGGAAGTTTGGGTCAGGTTGTTGGGGGGTTGGTGCAGGATTTGGAGGTTTGGTGGGGAATTTGTCTGGATTAGGTCAGGTTGTGCCCAGGTTTGGGAGGAGCTTGGGAATTTTTGGTCAGGTTGTAGGGGGTTAGTGCAGGATTTGGGAGGTTTTGGGAGGAATTTGGCCTGGATTTGACCAAATTTGTTCCTGGGTCTTTGAGATGTTTGGGTAAGGATTTGGGAGGTTTTGGGGAGAATTTGTCAGGGTTTGGCCGAGTTCTTCACTGGGACGTTGGGAGAGTTTGGGCAGGATTTGGTGAGGAGTTCTTCTGGCTTGGGCCAGGATTTGGCCAAGTTCCACCCTGGGACTTTGGGATGTTAGGGGAAGGATTTGGGAGGTTTTGGACGGAATTTGTCAGGAGTTGGTCAGGTTGTGGGCAGGTTTGGGAGGTCTTGCTTAGAGGTTGGAAAGTTTTAAGGGGTTGGGAGAAGTATGAGAAGGTTTGGGGTGGATTTGTTCAGGATTTGGCCAGCTTCCTCCATGGGACATTGGGAGGTTTTGGTTAGGATTTAGGAGGCTTTGGGGGGAATTTGTCAGGCTTTGGCCAAGTTTTTCCCTAGGACTTTGGGAGGTTTGGACAGGATCTGGTCAGGAGTTGTTCTGGCTTGGGCCAGGACTTGGGAAGTTCTTCCCTAGGAGTTTGGGCAGGATTTGGAGAGTTTGGGAGGGTTTTGTTAGACTTTGGGGGTTTGGAGCAGGATTTGGGAGGTGTTGAGGGGAAATTAGTTGGGATTTGGTCAGGTTGTGGCCAGGCTTGGGAAGTCTTGGTTAGAGCTTGGGAAGTTTGGGTCTGGTTGTGCGAGGTTGGTGCAGGATTTGGTCAGGTTGTGCCCAGATTTTGGAGGACTTGGTTGGAGGTGGGGAGGTTTTGGGGAAGGATTTGGGGGACTGGGGGAGGGTTCAGGAGGTTTTGGGGGTTTTGGTCAGGATTTGGTGAGGTTCAGCTGAGGATTTGGGAGGTTTGGGGTAAGATTTGTTCTTCATTGGCCGAGTCCTCCCTAGGACTTTGGGAGGTTTTGGGAAGGATTTGGCCAGGGCTTGGTCTGGAGACAGCTCTGGGTGGCTGTGAGGTGCTCTCGGGGAATCCCCTGATAGTAATTGTTAGCAGAATTATTAGCCCTATTCTCAATCACATCACTATTAGCTGCTTTATTATTATTATTATTATTATTATTAAATATTACTCCTACTACTGAGACTATAACTGTTAGCCACATTGTTTATCATTATTAGCAGGATTATTGGCCACACTGTCTATTTTTATCAGCTGGGTTATTAGCTCTGTCAATTGTTTTCTATAGCTCCTACCAGCTCTATTCTTGATTATTACCACTATTAGGACTATAGCTCTATAATTAATCCCTAGCAGGACTGTTAGCTCTATTAGTCATTATTATTATTAGCTCCATTAATTATAATTACTACTCTTAGCACTATTAGGTATTAGTAGTAATAGGATGATAAGCTCTATGATTAGTTATTGCCATAGTAAAGATTATTAGCCATATAATTTATAGTTATTAGCAGGATTCTTAGCTCTACTAATTAGAATTAGCAGGATTATTAGCTCTATTAATTATTATTTGGCCAAGTTCCTCCCTGGGACTTTGGGAGGTTTGGGTCAGGTTGTGGGGGCTTGGTGCAGGATTTGGGAGGTTTTTTGGGGGAATTTGGCCTGGATTTGACCAAGTTCTTCCCTGGGACTTTGGGAGGATTGGGTAAGGATTTGGGAGGTTTTGGTCAGGTTGTGGGGGGTTGGTGCAGGATTGAGGAAGTTTTGGGGAGAATTTGTCAGGGTTTGGCCGAGTTCTTCACTGGGACTTTGGGAGGTTTTGGGCAGGATTTGGTGAGGAGTTGTTCTGGCTTGGGCCAGGATTTGGCCAAGTTCCTCCCTAGGACTTTGGGAGTTTGGGGGAAGGATTTGGGAGGTTTTGGGGTGAATTTGTCAGGAGTTGGTCAGGTTGTGGGCAGGTTTGGGTTGTGTTGGACAGAGGTTGGTAGGTTTTGGGGGATTGGGACTGGTATGAGAAGGTTTGGGTTGGATTTGTTCAGGGTTTGGCCAGCTTCCTCCCTGGGACACTGGGACGTTTAGGTCAGGATTTAGGAGGCTTTGGGAGAAATTTGTTAGGCTTTGGCCAAATTTTTCCCTAGGACTTTGGGAGATTTTGTTCAGGATTTGGGAGGTTTGGGTCAGGCTGTGGGGGGCTGGTGCAGGGTTTGGGTGGTTTTGGGGGGAATTTGTCAGGAGTTGGTCAGGTTGTGCCCTGGCTTCAGAGGTCTTGGTTAGAGGTTTGGAGGTTTTGGAGGAGGATTTGGGAGGTTTTGATCGGGTGTGGTCAGGATTTGGGCAAGTTCTGTCCTGGATCTGGGAGGTTTTGGGTCATGCTGTGGGGGGTTGGGGAAGGATTCAGCAAGTTTTGGGGGTTTTGGTGAGGAATTGTCCATGTTCCTCTCTTGTACTTTGGAAGGTTTTGGGCAGGATTTGGTGAGGAGTTGTTCTGCCATGAGCCAGGACGTGGCCAAGTTCTTCCCTACTGCTTTGGGAGGTTTTGTTGAGGATTTGGGAGGTTTGGGTCAGACTGTGGGGGGTAGGTGCAGGATTTGGGAGGTTTTGGGGGGAATTTTTCAGGAGTTGGTCAGGTTGTGGGCCTGTTTGGGAGATCTTGGTTAGAGGTTGGGAGGTTTTGGAGGGTTGGGACAGGTATGAGAAGGTTTGGGGTGGATTTGTTGAGGATTTGGCCAGCTTCCTCCCTGGGACATTGGGAGGTTTAGGTCAGGATTTAGGAGGCTTTGTGGGGAATTTGTTAGGCTTTGGCCAAGTTTTTCCCTAAGACTTTGGGAGGTGTTGGGCAGGATCTGGTGAGGAGTTGTTCTGGCTTGGGCCAGGACTTGGGAAGATCTTCCCTAGGACTTTGGGAAGTTTTGGGCAGGATTTGGGAAGTTTTGGTCAGGTTGTGGGGGGTTGGTGCAGGATTTGGGAGGTTTTGGGGGGATTTTGTCAGGATTGATTCAGGTTGTGGGCAGGTTTGGGAGGTCTTGGTTAGAGCTTGGGAGGTTTGGGTCAGGTTTTGGGGGGTTGGGACAGGATTGAGGAAGTTTTGGGGGGAAGTTGTCAGGGTTTAGCCAAGTTCTTCCCTAGGACTTTGGGAGGTTTTTGGAAAGGATTTGGGAGGTTTTGGTCTGGTTTGGACCAGGATTTGGCCAAGTTCTGTCCTGCATCTGGGAGGTTTTGGAAAGGGTTTGGGAAGTTTTGTGAGGACTTGGTGCAAGATTTGGTCTCTGGATTGAAGCAGCTTTGGTCAAATCCTGCCCAGAATTTGGGAGGTTTTGTTGAGGATTTGGGAGGTTTGGGTGAGGTTGTGGGGGGTTGGTGCAGGATTTGGGAGGTTTTGGGGGGAATTTTCCAGGCTTTGTCCAAGTTCTTCCCTGGGAGATATTAATCATTATCAGGAGGATTATTAGCTCTCATTAATTATTGCCATAGTTAAGATTATTAGCCATAATATTTATCGGTATTAGCAGGATTATTAGCTCAATTAATTATTATTAGCTGTATTATTTGGTCTATTATTAATTATTCAATAGTTAATATTATTAGCCACATTATTTATAGGTATTTGTTGGATTATTAGCTCTATTAATTATTCTCAGTATGATTAGCTCTATTATAAATTATAGTAATAGTTGGAATCCTTAGCCATATTATTTATAGGTATTAGCATGATTATTAGCTCTATTAATTATTCTTATCAGAATTATTAGCTCTATCATTAATTGTGAACAGGATTATTAGCTATAGTGATTTTTATTCCCAGCACTCTTAACTCTATTAACCATTAGCAGGACTTTTAGCTCTATTAGTTATGATAAGCAGGGCTCTTAGCTCTACTATTAATTATTAGCCATATTTGGATTGTTAGTCATTTATCAATATTAGCAGAATTATTAGCTCTATTAATTATTCTTAGCAGGACTATTAGGTCTTGTATTAGTTAAGTGGATTATTAGCTCATCTAAGTATTGGTAGCAGGACTATTAGCTCTCTTATTAATTATAGGCAGGATTGTTAGTGCCATTACTTAATATTAGCAGGACTGTTAGCTCTATTAGTAATTATTAGGAGGACTTTTAGCTCTGTTTAATAATAATAATAATAATGATGATGATGATGATAATAATAATAATAATAATAATAATAATAATAATAATAATAGCAGCAATAGTAACAACAACAACCACCCCACTGCAGCCATGGTGTTGATGCCTCCCAGCAGGATCATTAGCAGCATTCATTCTCAGCAGCAGGGCTATTAGCTTTAGTAATCCTTAGCAGGACTCTCAGCTCTAGGAAGAAGGATTTGGAGGACTCGGTGCCCAGGGTCTGGGAGGTTGTGGTCAGGTTGTGGAGGGTTGGGAAAGGATTGAGGAAGTGTTGAGTAAAATTGGTCAGGATTTGGCCAATTTCTTCCCTGGGACTTTGGGATGTTTGGGTCAGGTTGTGGGGGGTTGGTGCAGGATTTGGGAGGTTTTGGGGGGTATTTGTCAGGAATTGGTCAGGTTGTGGGCAGATTTTTGAGGTTTTGGTAAGTGTTTGAGAGGTTTGGGTCAGGTTGTGAGGGGTTGCAGAAAGATTCAGCAAGTTTTGGGGGATTTAGTCTGGATTTGGCCAACTTCCTCTCTGGGACTTTGGGAGGTTTTGGGCATGATTTGGGTGGTATTGGTCTCGTTTGGGCCAGGATTTGGCCAAGTTCTGTACAGGATGTGGGTGGTTCTGGGAGAGGTTTTGGTCAGGATTTGGGAGGTTTTGTGGGGGTTTGCTGAGGATTTGGTCTCTGGATTGAAGCAGGGTTTGGTCACATCGTGCCCAGAATTTGTGAGATTTTGTTGAGGATTTGGGAGGTTTTGGTCAGATTGTGGGGGGTTGGTGCAGGATTTGGGAGGTTTCAGGGGGTATTTGTTAGGCTTTGGAAGTTGTTGGGAAGGATCTGGTCAGGAGTTGTCCTGGCTTGCGCTAGGACTTGGGAAGTTCTTCCCTAGGACTTTGGGAGGTGTTGGGGCAGGATCTGGGAGGTGTTTATGGGGATTTGGTGAGAATTTGATCTGTGGATGGAAGCAGGCTCTTGTCAAATCCTGGCCAGAATTTGAGAGGTTTGGGTCAGGTTTTGGGGGTTTGGGACAGGATTGAGGAAGTGTTGGGGGGAATTTGGTCAGGACTTGGCCAAGTTCCTCCCTGGGACTTTGGGTGGTTTTGGGCAAGGATTTGGGAAGTTTTGGTCAGGATCTGGAGGTTGGTACAGGATAGAGGAGATTTAGGGGGGATTAGGTCAGGCTTTGGACAACTTCCTTCCCGGTGCTTTGGGAGGTTTTGTTCAGGATTTGGGAGGTTTTAGGGGGGGTAGCTGAGGATTTGGTGTCTGGATTGAAGCAGGCTTTGGTGAAATCCTGCCCAGAATGTGGGTGGTTTAGGGAAGGATTTGGGAGGCTTGGGTGAGGTTGTGCGGGGTTGTAGCAGGATTTGGGAGGTTTTGGGGGGAATTTGTTCAGGCTTTGTCCAAGTTCTTCCCTGGGAATTTGGGAGATATTAATTTGGGAGATATTAATCATTATCAGGAGGATTATTAGATCTGTTATTAATTATTGCCACAGTTACGATTACTAGCCATAATATTTATAGGTAATAGCAGGATTATTAGCTCAATTAATTATTATTAGCTGTATTATTATGTCTATAATTAATTATTTCCATAGTTAATATTATTAGCCACATTATTTATAGACATTTGCTGGATTATTAACTGTATTAATTATTATCAGTATGATTATCTCTATTATTAATTATAGTCATAGTTGAGATCCTTAGCCATGTTATTTATAGGTGTTAGCACTATTATTAGATCAATTAATTATTATTTGCTGTAGTATTAGGTCTATAATTAATTATATCCATAATTAATACTGTTAGCCACATTATTTATAGGCATTTGCTGGATTATTAGCTCTATTAATTATTATCAGTGTGATTAGCTCTATTATTAATTATAGTCATAGTTGAGATCCTTAGCCATATTATTTATAGGTATTAGCAGGATTATTAATTCCAGTAATTATTATTAGCAGTATTATTAGCTCTATAATTTCTTCTTAGCCATTATTAAGGCTATTAGCCGTAGTATTACTCAATAGAAGCAGAATTATTAGCTCCCATGATTGTTGTTAGCAGGAATATTAGCTCTGATCTTTATGATTACCATGATTATTAGTGGTAAGTTTTATTATTATTCCTAGTTGTAGTGGTTTGAGCCTTAACTGGGAGTTAAAAGCTCAAATGGGGAAAAGGCTGAGAATCTCTTCCCCACTCCCCCCCCCCCCCCCCCCCTCTCCAAACAGGGAGAGGGAAAAAAAAGGGGTAAGGAGCTAAACACTAAACAACAATCTGGAGTCAGCTTGGAAGTGGAGAGGTGAAGAATTTCTCTTTCAATTATATATATATGACAATAAGAGGAAAAAAAAGTTCCCAAGGGCAAGGAGCAAGAATGGATGGGAGGGGGACAGAAAAGAGTAGTACAAAACCAGTCTTTCTCTGAGGAGGTGCGGAGGCAGCAGGGAAAAGGATCAGGTGCGGCCACGTGGCTGAGGAGCAGGAGGGCAGCTGCAGTGGCTCTCATCCAGCAGAGGCAGGAGCCCAAAAGGAGATCCCACAGCTATGATGTCCTGCTTTTTCTAGCCTAGCTGGGCAGGGAGGGGGGAGTGGAACAGAGTCAGCTTTGCCAGGGGCAGCGCCCTGCGGGGAGGGTGAAGTACCCGCAAGGCCTCCACCCTGCTTTGTTCTTTTGTTTTCAGCAAAAGGCCTTAACCCACCACACTAGTAAGGCTCTTAGCCATGTTATTTATCATTATTAGCCTGATTGTAGCTCCAGTATTACTCATTACCAGTACTATTAGCTCTGTTAGTTATTATTAGGAGGACTTTTAGCTCTATTAGTTAATGCTGGTAAAATTATTTAGACTATTAGCCATATTATTTATTATTATTAGCAGAACTATAAGCTCTATTGTTAATTATTAACATTATTTAGATTATTAGCCATATTATTTATCAGTATTAGCAGTATTGTTAGCTCTATTAATTATTCTTAGCAGGACTATTAGGTCTTTTATTAGTTATTAAGAGGATTATTAGCTCCTCTAAGTATTGGTAGCAGGGCAATTAGCTCTGTTATTAATTATAGGTAGGATTGTTAGTGCCATTACTTAATATTAGCAGGATTCTTAGCTCTATTAGTAATTATTAGGAGGACTTTTAGCTCTTAATAATAATAATAATAATAATAATAATAATAATAATAATAATAATAATAATAATAATAATGATGATGTTATTATTAACAACAACAACAACCCCCCCACTGCAGCCATGGTGTTGATGCCTCCCAGCAGGATCATTAGCAGCATTCATTCTCAGCAGCAGGGCTATTAGCTTTAGTAATCCTTAGCAGGACTCTCAGCTCTAGGAAGAAGGATTTGGAGGACTCGGTGCCCAGGGTCTGGGAGGTTGTGGTCAGGTTGTGGAGGGTTGGGAAAGGATTGAGGAAGTTTTGGGGGGAATTGGTCAGTCTTTGGCCAAGTTCCTCCCTAGTATATTGGAAGGTTTTGGGCAGGATTTGGGAGGTTTTGGTCAGGTTGTGGGGGGCTGGTGCAAGATTTGGGAGGTTCTGGGGGTTATTTGTCAGGATTTGGTCAGTTTGTGGCCGGGTTTGGGAGGTCTTGTTTAGAGGTTGAGAGGCTTGGGTCAAGTTTTAGGGGTTAGTAGAGGATTTGGTAGGTTTTAGGGGTATTTGTTAGGCTTTGGCTAAGTTCTTCCCTAGGACTTTGGGAGTTGTTGGGAAGGATCTGGTCAGGAGTTGTTGTGGCTTGGGCCAGGACTTGGCCAAGTTCTTCCCTAGGACTTTGAGAGGTTTTGGGTAGGATTTGGGAGGTTTGGGTCAGGTTGTGGGGGGTTGGTGCAGGATTTGGGAGGTTTGGGGGGAATTTGTCAGGGTTTGGCCGAGTTCTTCCCTGGGACTTTTGGAGAGTATTGGCAGGATTTGGTCAGGAGTTGTTCTGGCTTGGGCCAGGACTTGGCCAAATTCCTCCCTAGGACTAGGGGAGGTTTTGTTCAGGGTTTGGGAGGTTTGGGTCAGGTTGTGGGGGGTTGGTGTATGATTGAGGCAATTTTGGGCAGAATTTCTCAGGCTTTTGCCACGTTTTTCCCTAGGACTTTGGGAGGTTTTGGCGAAGGATTTGAGAGGGTTTGGGGAGAATTTGTCTGGATTTGGCCAAGTTCTTCCCTTAGGGTTTAGGAAGGTTTTGAGAGGATTTGGGAGGTTTTGGTGTGGGTTGGTCCAGGGTTTGGCCGAGTGGAGCTCAGGACTGGGGAGGTTGTGGTCAGGACCTGGGAGTTTGGGTCAGGGTCTGGAGAGGTGGGGAAGTGTGAGTGTTTGAGGCTGTGCCTTTACGAAAGGGACACTGTGACTGATTGAGGAGATTTGGTCAGGATTTGGCCAAGTTCTTCCCTGGGACTTTGGGAGGTTTGGGGCAGAATTTGGTGAGGATTTGGTGTGGGTTGGGGCAGGGTTTGTCCAAGTTGTGCTCAGGGTTTGGGAGGTCTTGGGGAGATTTGCTGAGGACTTTGGGAGGTTTTGGGAAGGATTTGGGAGGTTTGGGTGAGGCTGTGGGGGGTTGGTGCAGGATTTGGGAGGTTTTGGGGGGAATTTTCCAGGCTTTGTCCAAGTTCTTCCGTGGGAGATATTAATTTGGGAGATATTAATCATTATCAGGAGGATTATTAGCTCTCTTCTAATTATTGCCATAGTTAAGATTATTAGCCATAATATTTATGGGCATTAGCAGGATTATTAGCTCAAGTAATAATTATTAGCTGTATTGTTAGGTCTATTATTAATTATTTCCATAGTTAATATTATTAGCCATATTATTTTTAGGTATTTGCCAGGTTATTAGCTCATTAATTATTATTAACAGTATCATTAGCTCTATTATTAATTATAGTCTTAGTTGAGATCCTTGGCCATATTATTTATAGGTATTAGCAGGATTATTAGCTCCATTAATTATTATTAGCAGTATTATTAGCTCTATGATTTATTCTTCTTAGCAGGTATTAGCTCCATTATTAATTATGAACAGGATTATTAGCTATAATGATTTTTATTCCCAGGACTCTTAACTCTATTAATCATTAGCAGGGCTTTTAGCTCTATTAGTTATGATTAGCAGGGCTCTTAGCTCTACTGTTAATTGTTAGCCATATTTGGATTATTAGTCATGTTATTTATCAATATTAACAGGATTTTTAGCTCTATTAGTTGTTATTCTTAGCAGGACTATTAGATCCATTATTATTACCATTATTAAGGCTATTAGCAATCGTGCTTATCAATTTAAGCAGAATTATTAACTTCCTTGATTGTTATTAGCAGGAATATTAGCTCTGTTCTTTATGAATAGCATGATTATTAGTGCTAAGTTTTATTAGTAGTAGTAGTAAGACTCTTAGCCATGTTATTTATCAATATTAGCCTGATTGTAGCTCCAGTATTACTCATTACCAGTACTATTAGCTCTGTTAGTTATTATTAGGAGGACTTTTAGCTCTATTAGTTATTGCTGTTATAATTATTTAGACTATTAGCCATATTATTTATCATGATTAGCAGGACTATAAGCTCTATTGTTAATTATTAACATTATTTAGATTATTAGCCATATTATTTATCTGTGTTAGCAGTATTGTTAGGTCTATTAATTATTCTTAGCAGGACTATTAGGTGTGTTATTATTTATTAAGAGGATTATTAGCTCATCTAAGTATTGGTAGAAGGACTGTTAGCTCTCTTATTAATTATAGGCTGGATTGTTAGTGCCATTACTTAATATTAGCAGGATTCTTAGCTCTATTAGTAATTATTAGGAGGACTTTTAGCTCTGTATAATAATAATAATAATAATAATAATAATAATAATAATAATAATAATAATAATAATAATAATAATAATAATAATAATAATATAAACATAAACAACCCCAACCCCACTGCAGCCATGGTGGAAGAAGGATTTGGAGGACTCCGTGCCCAGGATCTGGGAGGTTGTGGTCAGGTTGTGGAGGGTTGGGACAGGATTTGGGAGGTTTGGGGGGGAATTTGTCAGGTTGTGCCCAGGTTTGGGAGGTCTTGGTTAGAGGTTTGGAGGTTTTGGGGAAGGATTTGGGAGGTTTTGGTCTGGTTTGGGCCAGGATTTGGCCAAGTTCTGTCTTGGATCTGGGAGGTTTTGTGTCATGCTGTGTGGGGTTGGGGAAGGATTCAGCAAGTCTTGGGGGATTTGGTCTGGATTTGGCCAAATTCCTCCCTGGGACTTTGGGAGGTTTGGGAAAGAATTTCGGCAGCATTTGTTGTGGCTTGGTCCAGGACTTGTCCAAGTTCTTCCCTAGGAGTTTGGGAGTTTTGGGACCGGTTCTAGGGGCTTGGGGAAGGATTCTGCAAGTTTTGGGGGTTTTGGTGAGGAATTGTCCAGGTTCCTCTCTTGGACTTTGGGAGGTTTTGGGCCAGCATTTGGGAGGTTTGGTGGGGATTTGTTAAAGATTTAGTCTCTGGATTGAAGAGGGTTTGGTCACATCCTGACCAGAATTTGGGGGGTTTAGGGAAGGATTTGGGAGGTTTGGGTGAGGTTGTGGGGGGTTGGTGCAGGATTTGGGAGGTTTTGGGCGAATTTGTCAGGACTTGGTCAATTTCCTCATTGGGACTTTGGGAGGTTTTGGGCAGGATTTGGTGAGGAGTTATTCTGGCTTGGGCCAGGATTTGGCCAAGTTCCTCCCTAGGACTTTGGGATATTAGGGGAAGGATTTTGGAGGTTTTGGGGGGAATTTATCCGGAATTGGTCAGGTTGTGTCCAGGTTTGGGAGGTCTTGGTTCGAGCTTGGGAGGTTTTGGGGAAGGATTTCGGAGGTTTTGGTCTGGTTTGGGCCGGGATTTGGCCAAGTTCTGTCCTGGATCTAAGAGGTTTTGGGCAGAATTTGGGATGATTTGTGAGGATTTGTTGCAGGATTTGTTGCTGGATTGAAGCAGGCTTTGACCAAATCCTGCCCAGAATTTGGGAGGTTTTTGGGTCATGCTGTGTGGGGTTGGGGAAGGATTCAGCAAGTCTTGGGGGATTTGGTCTGAATTTGGCCAACTTCCTCGCTGGGAGTTTGGGAGGTGTGGGGAAGGATTTGGACAGGATTTGTTCTGGCTTGGTCCAGGACTTGTCCAAGTTCTTCCCTAGGAGTTTGGGAGTTTTGGGACAGGTTGTGGGGGGTTGGTGCAGGATTTGGGAGGTTTTGGAGGGAATTAGTCAGGATTTGATGAGGTTGTGGCCAGGTGTGGGAGGCCTTGGTTAGAGCTTGGGGGGTTTGGTTCAGGTTGTTGGTGGTTGGTGCAGGATTTGGGAGGTTTTAGGGGTAATTTGGCCTGGATTTGACCAAGTTCCTTCCTTTGGGATGATTGTGTAAGGATTTGGGAGGTTTTGGTCAGGTTGTGGGGGGTTGGTGCAGGATTGAGGAAGTTTTGGGGAGAATTTGTCAGGGTTTGGCCGAGTTCTTCACTGGGAGTTTGGGAGGTTTTGGGCAGGATTTGGTGAGGAGTTGTTCTGGCTTGGGCCAGGACTTGGGAAGTTCTTCCCTAGGACTTTGGGAGTTTAGGGGAAGGATTTGGGAGGTTTTGGGGGGAATTTGTCAGGAGTTGGTCAGGGTGTGGGCAGGTTTGGGTTGTGTTGGACAGAGGTTGGTAGGTTTTGGGGGGTTGGGAGAGGTATGAGAAGGTTTGGGTTGGATTTGTTCAGGATTTGGCCAGTTTCTTCCCTGGGTCATTGGGAGGTTTTGGTCAGGATTTAGGAGGCTTTGGGGGGAATTTGTTAGGCTTTGGCCAAGTTTTTCCCTAGGACTTTGGGAGGTTTTGTTCAGGATCTGGTGAGGAGTTGTTCTGGCTTGGGCCAGGACTTGTGAAGTTCTTCCCCAGGAGTTTGGGCAGGATTTGGAGGGTTTGGGAGGGTTTTGTCAGGCTTTGGGGTGTTGTTGCGGGATTTGGGAGGTTTTGGGGGGAATTAGTTGGGATTTGGTCAGGTTGTGGGCAGGTTTTGGAGGACTTGGTTAGGCTTAGGAAGTTTGGGTCAGGTTGTGGGGGGTTAGTGCAGGATTTGTCAGGTTTTGGGGTGAATTTGTCAATATTTGGTCAGTTTGTCGACAAATTTGGGAGGTGCTGGTTAGAACTGGGGAGGTTTTGGTCAGGTTTTTTGGGTTTGATGTAGGAATTAGTAAGTTTTGGGGGGAATATATCAGGATTTGGTGAATTTCCTCATTGGGACTTTGGAAGGCTTTGGGTAGGATTTGGTGAGCAGTTGTTGTGGCTTGAGGCAGGACTTGGTCAAGTTCTTCTGTAGGATTTTGGGAGGTCTTCTTCAGGATTTGGGATGTTTGGGTCAGGTTGTGGGGGGATTGGAGCAGGATTTGGGAGGTTTTGGGGGGAATTTGTCAGGATTGGGTCAGGTTGTGCCCTAATTTGGGAGGTCCTGGTTAGAGCTTGGGAGGTTTTGGTCAGGTTTTTTGGGGTTGGTGAAGGATTGAGGAAGTTTTGGGGGGAATTTGCCTGGAGGTGGACAAGGTCCTCCCTAGGACTTTGGGAGGTTTGAGGAAGGATTGGATCAGGAGTTGTTGTGGCTTGGTCCAGGACTTGTCCAAGTTCTTCCCTAGGAGTTTGGGAGTTTTGGGACAGGTTGTGGGAGGTTTTGGGGAAGGCTTTGGGAGGTTTTGTGGGGAATGTGGCCTGGATTTGACCAAGTTCCTTCCTGGGTGTTTGGGATGATTGTGTAAGGATTTGGGAGGTTGTGGTTAGGTTGTGGGGGACTGGTGCAGGATTTGGGAGGTTTTGGGGGGAATTTGTCAGGATTGGGTCAGGTTGTGGGCAGGTTTGGGAGGTCTTGGTTAGAGGCAGGGAGGTTCGGGTCAGGTTGTGGGGGACTGGGGAAGGGTTCAGAAGGTTTTGGGAGTTTTGGTCAGGATTTGGTGAGGTTCAGCTGAGGATTTGGGAGGTTTGGGGCAAGATTTTTTGGCTTTGGCCGAGTCCTCGCTAGGACTTTGGGAGGTTTTGGGAAGGGTTTGGCCAGGGCTTGGTCTGGAGACAGCTCTGGGTGGCTGTGAGGTGCTCTGGGGGAATCCCCTGATATTAATTATTAGCAGAATTATTAGCCCTATTCTCCTTAACATCACTATTAGCTGCTTTATTATTATTATTATTATTATTATTATTATTATTATTATTATTATTATTATTATTATTAACTATTACTCCTACTACTGAGACTATAACTGTTAGCCACATTGTTTATCATTATTAGCAGGATTATTGGCCACATTATCTATTTTTATCAGCTGGGTTATTAGCTCTGTCAATTGTTTTCCCTAGCTACTTCCAGCTCTATTCTTAATTATTACTATTATTAGGACTATAGCTCTATAATTAATCCCTAGCAGGACTATTAGCTCTATTGGTAATTATCTCTCTTAGTTATTATTAGGATGTCTTTTAGCTCTATTATTTCTTATCTTATTAAGACTATTAGGCACATTATTTATCAGTATTAGCAGGACTATTAGGTGCATTAATTATTATTACTCTTTTAAGTATTAGTATTACTATTCGCTGTGTAATTAGTTGTTAAGAGGAGTATTATCCACATTATTTATAGGTATTGGTGGGATTGTTAGCTCTCTTAATTATTATTAGGAGTATTATTAGCTCTATTATTAATTCTTTCCATAGTTGAGATTATTAGCCAATTTAGTTATAGGTATTAGCAGGATTATTAGCTTTTTGAATTACTAGTATTAGCAGTAATATTAGCTCTATTAATTATTCTTAGCGGGTTTATTAGCTCTATTATTAATTGTTAACAGGATTATTAGCTCTATTAACTTTATTCCGAGGACTCTTAACTGTGGCTTGGTCCAGGACTTGTCCAAGTTCTTCCCTAGGAGTTTGGGAGTTTTGGGACAGGTTGTGGGGGGTTGGTGCAGGATTTGGGAGGTTTTGGGGGGAATTAGTCAGGATTTGATGAGGTTGTGGCCAGGTGTGGGAGGCCTTGGTTAGAGCCTGGGGGGTTTGGTTCAGGTTGTGGGGGCTTGGTGCGGGATTTGGGAGGTTTTGGGGGTAATTTGTCCTGGATTTGACCAAGTTCCTTCCTGGGTATTTGGGATGATTGGGTAAGGATTTGGGAGGTTTTGGTCAGGTTGTGGGGGGTTGGTGCAGGATTGAGGAAGTTTTGGGGAGAATTTGTCAGGGTTTGGCCGAGTTCTTCACTGGGAGTTTGGGAGGTTTTGGGCAGGATTTGGTGAGGAGTTGTTCTGGCTTGGGCCAGGATTTGGCCAAGTTCCTCCCTAGGACTTTGGGAGTTTAGGGGAAGGATTTGGGAGGTTTTGGGGGGAATTTGTCAGGAGTTGGTCAGGTTGTGGGCAGGTTTGGGTTGTGTTGGACAGAGGTTGGTAGGTTTTGGGGGGTTGGGAGAGGTATGAGAAGGTTTGGGTTGGATTTGTTCAGGATTTGGCCAGTTTCTTCCCTGGGTCATTGGGAGGTTTTGGTCAGGATTTAGGAGGCTTTGTGGGGAATTTGTTAGGCTTTGGCCAAGTTTTTCCCTAGGACTTTGGGAGGTTTTTTTCAGGATCTGGTGAGGAGTTGTTCTGGCTTGGGCCAGGACTTGTGAAGTTCTTCCCCAGGAGTTTGGGCAGGATTTGGAGGGTTTGGGAGGGTTTTGTCAGGCTTTGGGGTGTTGTTGCGGGATTTGGGAGGTTTTGGGGGGAATTAGTTGGGATTTGGTCAGGTTGTGGGCAGGTTTGGGAGGACTTGGTTAGGCTTAGGAAGTTTGGGTCAGGTTGTGGGGGGTTAGTGCAGGATTTGTCAGGTTTTGGGGGGAATTTGTCAATATTTGGTCAGTTTGTTGACAAATTTGGGAGGTGCTGGTTAGAGCTGGGGAGGTTTTGGTCAGGTTTTTGGGGTTTGATGTAGGAATTAGTAAGTTTTGGGGGGAATATATCAGGATTTGGTGAATTTCCTCATTGGGACTTTGGAAGGCTTTGGGTAGGATTTGGTGAGCAGTTGTTGTGGCTTGAGGCAGGACTTGGTCAAGTTCTTCTGTAGGATTTTGGGAGGTCTTCTTCAGGATTTGGGATGTTTGGGTCAGGTTGTGGGGGGATTGGAGCAGGATTTGGAGGTTTTGGGGGGAATTTGTCAGGATTGGGTCAGGTTGTGCCCTAATTTGGGAGGTCCTGGTTAGAGCTTGGGAGGTTTTGGTCAGGTTTTTTGGGGTTGGTGAAGGATTGAGGAAGTTTTGGGGGGAATTTGCCTGGTTGTGGACAAGGTCCTCCCTAGGACTTTGGGAGGTTTGAGGAAGGATTTGATCAGGAGTTGTTGTGGCTTGGTCCAGGACTTGTCCAAGTTCTTCCCTAGGAGTTTGGGAGTTTTGGGAGAGGTTGTGGGAGGTTTTGGTGCAGGATTTGGGAGGTTTTTGGGGGAATGTGGCCTGGATTTGACCAAGTTCCTTCCTGGGTCTTTGGGATGATTGTGTAAGGATTTGGGAGGTTGTGGTTAGGTTGTGGGGGACTGGTGCAGGATTTGGGAGGTTTTGGGGGGAATTTGTCAGGATTGGGTCAGGTTGTGGGCAGGTTTGGGAGGTCTTGGTTAGAGGCAGGGAGGTTCGGGTCAGGTTGTGGGGGACTGGGGAAGGGTTCAGAAGGTTTTGGGAGTTTTGGTCAGGATTTGGTGAGGTTCAGCTGAGGATTTGGGAGGTTTGGGGCAAGATTTTTTGGCTTTGGCCGAGTCCTCGCTAGGACTTTGGGAGGTTTTGGGAAGGGTTTGGGCAGGGCTTGGTCTGGAGACAGCTCTGGGTGGCTGTGAGGTGCTCTGGGGGAATCCCCTGATATTAATTATTAGCAGAATTATTAGCCCTATTCTCCTTAACATCACTATTAGCTGCTTTATTATTATTATTATTATTATTATTATTATTATTATTATTATTATTATTATTATTATTATTATTATTATTAACTATTACTCCTACTACTGAGACTATAACTGTTAGCCACATTGTTTATCATTATTAGCAGGATTATTGGCCACATTATCTATTTTTATCAGCTGGGTTATTAGCTCTGTCAATTGTTTTCCGTAGCTACTTCCAGCTCTATTCTTAGTTATTACTATTATTAGGACTATAGCTCTATAATTAATCCCTAGCAGGACTATTAGCTCTATTGGTAATTATCTCTCTTAGTTATTATTAGGATGTCTTTTAGCTCTATTATTTATTATCTTATTAAGACTATTAGGCACATTATTTATCAGTATTAGCAGGACTATTAGGTGCATTAATTATTATTACTCTTTTAAGTATTAGTATTACTATTCGCTGTGTAATTAGTTGTTAAGAGGAGTATTATCCACATTATTTATAGGTATTGGTGGGATTGTTAGCTCTCTTAATTATTATTAGGAGTATTATTAGCTCTATTATTAATTCTTTCCATAGTTGAGATTATTAGCCAATTTAGTTATAGGTATTAGCAGGATTATTAGCTTTTTGAATTACTAGTATTAGCAGTAATATTAGCTCTATTAATTATTCTTAGCGGGTTTATTAGCTCTATTATTAATTGTTAACAGGATTATTAGCTCTATTAACTTTATTCCGAGGACTCTTAACTGTGGCTTGGTCCAGGACTTAGCCAAGTTCTTCCCTAGGAGTTTGGGAGGTTTGGGAGAGGTTGTGGGGGGTTGGAGAAGGATTCTGCAAGTTTTGGGGGTTTTGGTGAGGAATTGTCCAGGTTCCTCTCTTGGGCTTTGGGAGGTTTGGGTCAGGATTTGGGAGTTTTGGTGGGGATTTAGTCTCTGGATTGAAGCAGGGTTTGGTCAGATCCTGCCCAGAATTTGGGGGGTTTAGGGAAGGATTGGGGAGGTTTGGGTGAGGTTGTGGGGGGTTGGTGCAGGAATTGGGAGGTTTTTTGGGGGAATTTGGCCTGGATTTGAGCAAGTTCCTCCCTGGGTTTTTGGGAGGACTGGGTAAGGATTTGGGAGGTTTGGGTCAGGTTGTGGGGGGTTGGTGGCAGATTTGGGAGGTTTTGGGGGGAATTTTTCAGGAGTTGGTCAGATTGTGGGCAGGTTTGGGAGGTCTTGGTTAGAGGTTGGGAGGTTTTGGGGAGGTTGGGACAGGTTTGAGAAGGTTTGGGGTGGATTTGTTGAGGATTTGGCCAGCTTCCTCCGTGGGACATTGGGAGGTTTTGGTCAGGATTTAGGAGGCTTTGTGGGGAATTTGTTAGGCTTTGGCCAAGTTTTTCCCTAGGACTTTGGGAGGTTTTGTTCAGGATCTGGTGAGGAGTTGTTCTGGCTTAGGCTAGGACTTGTGAAGTTCTTCCCCAGGAGTTTGGGCAGGATTTGGAGGGTTTGGGAGGGTTTTGTCAGGCTTTGGGGTGTTGTTGCGGGATTTGGGAGGTTTTGGGGGGAATTAGTTGGGATTTGGTCAGGTTGTGGGCAGGTTTGGGAGGACTTGGTTAGGCTTAGGAAGTTTGGGTCAGGTTGTGGGGGGTTAGTGCAGGATTTGGCAGGCTTTGTGGGGAATTTGTTAGGCTTTGGCCAAGTTTTTCCCTAAGACTTTGGGAGGTGTTGGGCAGGATCTGGTGAGGAGTTGTTCTGGCTTGGGCCAGGACTTGGGAAGTTCTTACATAGGAGTTTGGGCAGGATTTGGAGGGTTTGGGAAGGTTTTGTTAGGCTTTGGGGGGTTGGTGCAGGATATGGGAGGTTTTGGGGGGGATTTGTCAGTATTTGGTCAGTTTGTGGCCAGGTGCTTGGTGCCATGGGTTAGTTGATTAGGTGGTGTTGGATGATAGGTTGGACGCGATGATCTTGAAGGTCTCTTCCAACCTGGTTTATTCTATTCTATTCTATTAGGAGGACTTTTTGCTCTGTATAATAATAATAATAATAATAATAATAATAATAATAATAATAATAATAATAATAGTAATAATAATAACAGCAACAACAACAACAACACCCCCAACCCCACTGCAGCCATGGTGTTGATCCCTCCCAGCAGGATCATTAGCAGCATTCATTCTCAGCAGCAGGGCTATTAGCTTTAGTAATCCTTAGCAGGACTCTCAGCTCTAGGAAGAAGGATTTGGAGGACTCCGTGCCCAGGGTCTGGGAGGTTGTGGTCAGGTTGTGGAGGGTTGGGAAAGGATTGAGGAAGTGTTGGGGGGAATTGGTGAGGATTTGGCCAAGTTCCTCCCTGGAACTTTGGGAGGTGTGGGGAAGGATTTGGGAGGTTTTGGTCAGGTTGTGGGGGTTGGTGCAGGATTTGGGAGGTTTTGGGGGGAATTAGTCAGGATTTGATGAGGTTGTGGCCAGGTGTGGGAGGCCTTGGTTAGAGCTTGGGGGGTTTGGGTCAGGTTGTGGGGGGTTGTTGCGGGATTTGGGAGGTTTTGGGGGGAATTAGTTGGGATTTGGTCAGGTTGTAGGCAGGTTTGGGAGGACTTGGTTAGGCTTAGGAAGTTTGGGTCAGGTTGTGGGGGGTTAGTGCAGGATTTGTCAGGTTTTGGGGGGAATTTGTCAATATTTGGTCAGTTTGTCGACAAATTTGGGAGGTGCTGGTTAGAGCTGGGGAGGTTTTGGTCAGGTTTTTTGGGTTTGATGTAGGAATTAGTAAGTTTTGGGGGGAATATATCAGGATTTGGTGAATTTCCTCATTGGGACTTTGGAAGGCTTTGGGTAGGATTTGGTGAGCAGTTGTTGTGGCTTGAGGCAGGACTTGGTCAAGTTCTTCTGTAGGATTTTGGGAGGTCTTCTTCAGGATTTGGGATGTTTGGGTCAGGTTGTGGGGGGATTGGAGCAGGATTTGGGAGGTTTTGGGGGAATTTGTCAGGATTGGGTCAGGTTGTGCCCTAATTTGGGAGGTCCTGGTTAGAGCTTGGGAGGTTTTGGTCAGGTTTTTTGGGGTTGGTGAAGGATTGAGGAAGTTTTGGGGGGAATTTGCCTGGTTGTGGACAAGGTCCTCCCTAGGACTTTGGGAGGTTTGAGGAAGGATTGGATGAGGAGTTGTTGTGGCTTGGTCCAGGACTTGTCCAAGTTCTTCCCTAGGAGTTTGGGAGTTTTGGGACAGGTTGTGGGAGGTTTTGGGGAAGGATTTGGGAGGTTTTTGGGGGAATGTGGCCTGGATTTGACCAAGTTCCTTCCTGGCTGTTTGGGATGATTGTGTAAGGATTTGGGAGGTTGTGGTTAGGTTGTGGGGGACTGGTGCAGGATTTGGGAGGTTTTGGGGGGAATTTGTCAGGATTGGGTCAGGTTGTGGGCAGGTTTGGGAGGTCTTGGTTAGAGGTTGGGAGGTTTTGGGGAAGGATTTGGCAGGTTTTGGTCTTGTTTGGACCAGGATTTGGGCAAGTTCTGTCCTGGATCTGGGAGGTTTTGTGCAGGATTTGGGAAGTGTTGTGAGGATTTGTTGCTGGATTGAAGCAGGGTTTGGTCAAATCCTGCCCAGAATTTGGGAGGTTTTGGGTCATGTTGTGTGGGTTGGGGAAGGATTCAGTAAGACTTTGGGGATTTGGTCTGAACTTGGCCAACCCTGGCGCTTTGGGAGGTTTGGGTCAGGTTGTGGGGGGTTGATGCAGGATTGAGGAAGTTTTGGGGGGAATTTGTCAGGATTTGGTCAATTTCCTCGTTTTGGACTTTGGGAGTTTTGGGGCAGTATTTGGTGAGGAGTTGTTCTGGATTGAGCCAGGACTTGGCCAAGTTCTACTCTAGGATATTGGGAGGTTTTATTCAGGATTTGGGAGGTTTTGGTCAGGTTTTGGGGGGTTGGAGCAGGATTTGGGAGGTTTTTGTGGGCAATTAGTCAGGATTTGGTCAGGTTGTGGCCAGGTTTGGGGGAACTTGGTTAGAGCTTGGGAGGTTTGGGTCAGGTTGTGGGGGGTTGGAGCAGGATCTGGGAGGTTTTGGCGGGAATTTGTCAGGATTTGGCCAAGTTCCTCCCTTGAGCATTGGGAGGTTTTGTTCAGGGTTTGTGAGGTTTGTAAGCTTTTTGGGGGCATTTGTCTGGATTTGGTTAGGTTGTGGGCAGCTTTGGGAGGTCTTGGTTAGAGGTTGAGAGGCTTTGGTTAGGTCTTGGGGGGTTGTGAAAGGATTGAGGAGGTTTGGGGGGGATTTGGCAGGTTTGGGTCAGGTTGTGTCCAAATTTGGGAGGTCCTGGTTAGAGCTTGGGAGGTTTTGGTCAGGTTGTTGGGGGTTGGTGCAGGATTGAGGAAGTTTTGGGGGGAATTTGTCTGGCTATGGACAAGTTCCTCCCTAGGACTATGGGAGGTTTGGGGAAGGGTTTTTTTTGCTCAGGATTTGTTCTGTCTTGGGCCAGGATTTGGCCAAGTTCCTCCCTAAGACCTTGTGAGGTTTTGTTCTGGATTTGGGAGGATTTGGGGGCAATTTGTCAGGAGTTGGTGAAGTTGTGGGCAGGTTTGGGAGGACTTGGTTAGAGCTTGGGAGGTTTTGGGGGGTTGGGAGAGGTATGAGAAGGTTTGGGGTGGGTGTGCTCTGGATTTGGCCAGCCTCCTCCCTGGGACATTTGGAGGTTCTGGTCAGGATTTAGGAGGACTTGGGAGAAATTTGTCAGGCTTTGGCCAAGTTCCTCCCTAGGACATTGGGAGGTTTTGTTGAGGATTTGGGAGGTGTGGGTCAGGTTGTGGGGGGTTGGTGCAGGATTTGGGAGGTTGTGGGTGGAATTTGTCAGGAGTTGGTCAGGTTGTGGGCAGGTTTGGGAGGTCTTGGTTAGAGGTTGGGAGGTTTTGGGGAGGTTGTGGGGGACTGGGGAAGGGTTCAGAAGGTTTTGGGAGTTTTGGTCAGGATTTGGTGAGGTTCAGCTGAGGATTTGGGAGGTTTGGGGAAGATTTGTTCTGCTTTGGCCGAGTCGTCCCTAGGACTTTGGGAGGTTTTGGGAAGGGTTTGGCCTGGGCTTGGTCTGGAGACAGCTCTTGGTGGCTGTGAGGTCCTCTGGGTCTTTGGGGGAATCCCTTGATATTAATTATTAGCAGAATTAGCCCTATTGTCATTAACATCACTATTATCTGCTTTATTATTGTTGTTGTTGTTTTTGTTGTTGTTATTATTATTATTATTATTAACTATTACTCCTGCTACTGAGACTGTAACTGTTAGCCACATTGTTTATCATTATTAGCAGGATTATTGGCCACATTATCTATTTTTATCAGCTGGGTTATTAACTCTGTCAATTGTTTTCTGTAGCTACTACCAGCTCTGTTCTTAATTGTCACCATTATTAGGACTATAGCTGTATAATTAATCCCTAGCAGGACTGCTAGCTCTATTAGTATTTATCTCTCTTAGTTATTATTAGGAAGTCTTTTAGCTCTATTATTTATTATTCTTATTTAGGCTATTAGGCACATTATTTATCAGTATTAGCAGGACTATTAGGTGCATTAATTATTATTATCTCTTTAAAGTATTAGTATTACTACTTGCTGTGTTATTAGTTGTTAAGAGGAGTATTAGCTCTGTTATTAATTATTCACAGGGCTATTAGCACCATTACTCAATATTCATGGAATTCTTAGCTCTATTATTAATTATTTCCATTATTAAGATGCTTAGCCATATTATTCATCAATGTTAGCAGGATTCTTAGCTCTTTTAAACATTAGCATTAGTGGTGTTATTAGGTCTATTACTAAATATTACCATAAGTCAGATTATTAGCCATAGTATTTATCAATATTAGCAGGGATATTAACTCCATTATTTATTATTAGCAGGAATATTGGCCCTAATTCTTTGTTCTTCTTACTATTTCTCAGACTCTTAGCCATATTGTTTCTCATTCTTAGCCTGATTCTAGCTCTAGTATTAATCCCCAGCAGGAATGTTAGCTCTATTAGTTATTATTAGGAGGACTTTTAGCTCTGTTAGGTATTAGTAGTATTATTATTAGTAGTAGTATTAAGACTTTAGCCATATTATTTATCACTATTAGCAGGATTATTAGCTCTATTTATTACTGTTAGCAGAATTATTAGCTCCATTAATTATAATTGGTATTATTAGCACTATTAGTTATTAGTCGTAATAGGACGATAAGCTCTATGATTAGTTATTGCCATAGTTAAGATTGTTAGCCATATAATTTATAGCTATTGGCAGGATTATTAGCTCTATTAATTGTTATTTGGCCAAGTTCCTACCTGGGTCTTTGGAAGGTTTGGTGGGGGGTTGGTGCAGGATTTGGTAGGTTTTGTTGCGAATTTGGCCTGGATTTGACCAAGTTCCTCCCTGGGTATTTGGCAGGTTTGGGTCAGGTTGTGGGGGGCTGGTGCAGGGTTTGGGAGGTTTTGGGGGGAATTTGTCAGGAGTTGGTCAGGTTGTGGGCAGGTTTGGGAGGTCTTGGTTAGAGCTTGGGAGGTTTTGGGGGGTTGGGGCAGGTTTGAGAAGGTTTGGGGTGCATTTGTTCAGGATTTGGCCAGCTTCCTTCCTGGGACACTGGGAGGTTTTGGTCAGGATTTAGGAGGCTTTGCAGGGAATATTTTAGGCTTTGGCCTAGTTTTTCCCCACAACATTGGGTGGTTTGGGGCAGGATCTGGTCAGGAGTGGTTCTGGCTTGGGCCAGGACTTGGCTAAGTTCGTCCCTAGGACTTCGGTAGATTAGGTGAAGGATTTGGGAGGTTTTGTTCAGGATTTGGGAAGTTTGGGTCAGGTTGGGGGGGGTTGGGAAAGGATTGAGGAAGTGTTGAGTGGAATTGGTCTGGATTTGGCCAAGTTCCTCCCTGGAACTTTGGGAGGTTTGGGGAAGGATTTGGGAAGTTTTGGTCAAGATTTGGGGGTTGGTGCAGGATTGAGGAGATTTAGGGGGGATTAGGTCAGGCTTTGGACAACTTCCTACCCGGTGCTTTGGGAGGTTTTGGTCAGGATTTGGGAGGATTTGGGGGGGTTTGCTGTGATTTGGTCTCTGGATTGAAGCAGGGTTTGGTCACATCGTGCCCAGAATTTGGGAGGTTTTGTTGAGGATTTGGGAGGTTTGGGTCAAGTTGTGGGGGATTGGTGCAGGATTTGGGAGATTTTTGTGGAGATTTTGTCAGGATTGGGTCCCTGTATTTCCCATAGTATTTCTCAGTATCAGCAGAATAATTAGCTCCCTTGATTTATATTAGCCGGAATATTAGCTCTGATCTTTATGATTAGCATGATTATTAGTTTTATTATTAGTAGTAGTAAGACTCTTAGCCATGTTATTTATCATTATTAGCCTGATTGTAGCTAACATATTAATCATTACCAGTACTATTACCTCTATTAGTTATTATTATTAGGACTTTTAGCTCTCTTAGTTATTGCTGTTATAACAACAGCAACAACAGCAACAGCAACAACCCCACTGCAGCCATGGTGTCGATCCCTCCCAGCAGGATCATTAGCAGCATTCATTCTCAGCAGCAGGGCTATTAGCTTTAGTAATCCTTAGCAGGACTCTCAGCTCTAGGAAGAAGGATTTGGAGGACTCCGTGCCCAGGGTCTGGGAGGTTGTGGTCAGGTTGTGGAGGGTTGGGAAAGGACTGAGGAAGTGTTGGGGGGACTTGGTCAGGATTTGGCCAAGTTCCTCTTTGGGAGGTTTGGTTCAGGATTTGGGAGGTTTTGGTCTCATTTCAGGCCAGGATTTGGCCAAGTTCTGTACAGGATGTAGGAGGTTCTGGGAGCGGTTTTGGTTCAGGATTTGGGACGTTTTGTGGGGGGTAGCTGAGAATTCAATCTCTGGATTGAAACAGGGTTTGGTCACATCATGCCCAGAATTTGTGAGGTTTTCTTGAGGATTTGGGAGGTTTGGGTCAGGTTGTGGGGGGTTGGTGCAGGATTTGGGAGGTGTTGGGGGGAACTTATCAGGCGTTGGTCAGGTTGTGGCCAGGTTTGGAAGGTCTTGGTTAGAGGTTGGGAGAATTTGGTCAGGTTGTTGGAGGTTTGGGATAGGATTGATGAAGTGTTGGGGGTAATTTGGTCTGAATTTGGCCAACTTCCTTCCTGGGACTTTGGGAGGTTTGGGGAAGGATTTGGACAGGATTTGTTCTGGCTCTTGCCAGGAGTTGGCCAAGTTCTTCCCTGGGACTTTGGGAGGTTTTGGTCAGGTTGTGGGGGCTTGGTGCAGGATTTGGGAGGTTTTGGTCAGGTTGTGGGGGGTTGGTGCAGGATTTGGGAGGTTTTGGTCAGGTTGTGGGGGGTTGGTGCAGGATTTGGGAGGTTTTAGGGGGTATGTGTTAGGCTTTGGAAGTTGTTGGGCAGGATCTGGTCAGGAGTTGTCCTGGCTTGCGCTAGGACTTGGGAAGTTCTTCCCTAGGACTTTGGGTGGTTTTAGGGCAGGATCTGGGAGGTGTTTGTGGGGATTTGGTGGGGATTTGGTGAGAATTTGTTCTGTGGATGGAAGCAGGCTATGGTCAAATCCTGGCCAGAATTTGAGAGGTTTGGGTCAGATTGTGGGGGGTTGGGACAGGATTGAGGAAGTGTTGAGGCGAATTGGTTTGGATTTGGCCAACTTCCTCCCTGGGACTTTGGGAGGTTTGGGGAAGGATTTGGGAAGTTTTGGTCAAGATCTGGGGGTTGGTGCAGGATTGAGGAGATTTAGGGGGGATTAGGTCAGGCTTTGGACAACTTCCTACCCGGTGCTTTGGGAGGTTGTGGTCAGGATTTGGGAGGTTTAGGGGGGGGTTGCTGAGGATTCGGTCTCTGGATTGAAGCAGGGTTTGGTCACATCGTGCCCAGAATTTGGGAGGTTTGGGTCAAGTTGTGGTGGATTTGGGAGGTTTTGGGGAGATTTTGTCATGATTGGGTCAGGTTGTTGGGGTTTTTGATAGGATTGAGGACCTTTTGGGTGGAATTTGTCAGGATTTGGCCAAGTTCCTCTTTGGGACTTTGGGAGGTTTGGTGAAGGATTTGGGCAGTTTTGATCTCGTTTGGGCCAGGCTTTGTCCAAGTTCCTCCATCGGACATTGGGAGGTTTTGCTCAGGATTTGGGAGGTTTTGTGGGGATTTGGTAAGGATTTGGTGTGTGGATTGAACCAGGCTTTGGTGAAATCCTGCCCAGAAGGTGGGTGGTTTAGGGAAGCATTTGGGAGGTTTGGGTGAGGCTGTGGGGGGTTGGTGCAGAATTTGGGAGGTTTTGGGCGGAATTTGTCAGACTTTGTCCAAGTTCTTCCCTGGGACTTTGGGAGATATTAATTTGGGAGATATTAGTTATTATTAGGAGGATTATTAGCTCTCTTATTAATTATTGCCATAGTTAAGATGATTAGCCCTAATATTTATAGGTATTAGCAGGATTATTAGCTCAATTAATAATTATTGAATGTATGATTAGGTCTATAATGAATTATTTCCATAGTTAATATTATTAGCCACATTAATTATAGGCATTTGCTGGATTATTAGCTCTATTAATTATTATCAGTATGATTAGCTCTATTATTAATTATAGTCATAGTTGAGATCCTTTGCCATATTATTTATAGGTATTAGCAGGATTATTAACTCCAATAATTATTATTAGCAGTATTATTAGCTCTATGATTTATTCTTAGTTGCTGTATTAGCTCTATTATTAATTGTTAACAGGATTATTAGCTATATTGATTTTTTCTTCCCAGGACTCTTAACTCTATTAACCATTTGCAGGGCTTTTAGCTCCATTAGTTATGATTAGCATTGCTCTTAGCTCTACTATTAATTGTTAGCCATATTTGGATTATTAGTCGTGCTATTTATCAATGTTAGTTGGATTCTAAGCTCTATAAGTTGTTGTTATTAGCAGGACTATTAGCTCCATTATAGTTACCATTTTTAAGGCTATTAGCCATTATATTTCTCAATAGAAGCAGAATTATTAGCTCCCTTGATTGTTGTTAGCAGGAATATTAGCTCTGATCTTTATGATTAGCATGATTATTAGTGGTAAGTTTTATTATTATTCCTAGTTGTAGTGGTTTGAGCCTTAACTGGGAGTTAAAAGCTCAAATGGGGAAAAGGCTGAGAATCTCTTCCCCACTCCCCCCCCCCTCCTCCCTCCAAACAGGGAGAGGGAAAAAAAAGGGGTAAGGAGCAAATCCACTAAACAACGATCTGGAGTCAGCTTGGAAGTAGAGAGGCGAAGAATTTGTCTTTAAATTATATATATATGACAATAAGAGGAAAAAAAAGTTCCCAAGGGCAAGGAGCAAGAATGGATGGGAGGGGGACAGAAAAGAGTAGTACAAAACCAGTCTTTCTCTGAGGAGGTGCGGAGGCAGCAGGGAAAAGGATCAGGTGCGGCCACGTGGCTGAGGAGCAGGAGGGCAGCTGCAGTGGCTCTCATCCAGCAGAGGCAGGAGCCCAAAAGGAGATCCCACAGCTATGATGTCCTGCTTTTTCTAGCCTAGCTGGGCAGGGAGGGGGGAGTGGAACAGAGTCAGCTTTGCCAGGGGTAGCGCCCTGCGGGGAGGGTAAAGTACCCGCAAGGCCTCCACCCGGCTTTGTTCTTTTGTTTTCAGCAAAAGGCCTTAACCCAGCACACTAGTAAGGCTCTTAGCCATGTTATTTATCATTATTAGCCTGGTTGTAGCTCCAGTATTACTCATTACCAGTACTATTAGCT
The DNA here is from genome assembly GCF_026170545.1 of Melanerpes formicivorus. Taxonomy (NCBI): domain Eukaryota; kingdom Metazoa; phylum Chordata; class Aves; order Piciformes; family Picidae; genus Melanerpes; species Melanerpes formicivorus. The sequence goes on from NW_027142917.1 coordinate 40,690, forward strand.
CTGTTAGTTATTTTTAGAGGACTTTTAGCTCTGTTAGTTATTGCTATTATAATTATTTAGACTATTAGCCATATTATTCATAATGATTAGCAGTATTATTAGCTCTATTAATTATTCTTAGCAGGACTATTATGTCTGTTATTAGTTATTAATAGGATTATGTACTCATCCAAGTATTTGTAGCAGGACAATTAGCTCTCTTATTAATTACAGGCAGGATTGTTAGTGCCATTACTTAATATTAGCAGGATTCTTAGCTCTATTAGTAATTATTAGGAGGACTTTTAGGTCTGTAGAATAATAATAATAATAATAACAACAACAACAACATCAACAACAACAACAACAACCCCAACCCCACTGCAGCCATGGTGTTGATCCCTCCCAGCAGGATCATTAGCAGCATTCATTCTCAGCAGCAGGGCTATTAGCTTTAGTAATCCTTAGCAGGACTCTCAGCTCTAGGAAGAAGGATTTGGAGGACTCGGTGCCCAGGGTCTGGGAGGTTGTGGTCAGGTTGTGGAGGGTTGGGAAAGGATTGAGGAAGTGTTGGGGGGAATTGGTTCAGGCTTTGGCCAAGTTCCTCCCTGGGACTTTGGGAGGTTTGGGGAAGGATTTGGACAGGATTTGTTCTGGCTTGGTCCAGGACTTGTCCAAGTTCTTCCCTAGTAGTTTGGGAGTTTTGGGACAGGTTGGAGGGGGTTGATGCAGGATTTGGGAGGTTTTGGGGGGGGAATTAGTCAGGATTCGGTCAGGTTGTGGCCAGGTTTGGGAGGTCTTGGTTAGAGCTTGGGAGGTTTGGGTCAGGTTGTGGGGGGTTGGTGCAGGATTTGGGAGGTTTTGGGGGGAATATGTCAGGCTGTGCCCACGTTCCTCCCTAGGACATTGGGAGGTTTTGTTCAGGATTTTGGAAGTTTGGATCAGGTTGTTGGGTTGCTGCAGGATTTGGGAGGTTTGTGGGGGAATTTGTCTGGATTAGGTCAGGTTGTGCCCAGGTTTGGGAGGTCTTGGTTAGAGGTTGGGAGGTTCAATTCAGGTTCTGGGGGACTGAGGAAGGGTTCAGGAGGTTTGGGAAGTTTGGGGCAAGATTTGTTCTGCTATGGCCGAGTCCTCCCTAGGAGGTTTTGGGAAAGGTTTGGCCAGGGCTTGGTTTGGAGATCGCTCTGGGTGGCTGTGAGGTGCTCTGGGGGAATCTCCTGATATTAATTATTTGCAGAGTTATTAACCCTATTGTCATTAGCAACACTATTAGCTGATTTATTATTATTATTATTATTATTAACTATTACTACTACTTCTGAGGCTATAACTGTTAGCCACATTGTTTATCATTATTAGCAGGATTATTGGCCACATTATCTATTTTTATCAGCTGGGTTATTAACTCTGTCAATTGTTTTCTGTAGCTACTACCAGCTCTGTTCTTAATTATTACCACTATTAGGACTACAGCTCTACAATTAATCCCTAGCAGGACTGTTAGCTCTATTAGTAATTTTCTCTATAACCTATTATTAGGATGTCTTTTAGCTCTATTATTTCTTATCTTATTAAGTCTATTAGGCACATTATTTATCAGTATTAGCAGGACTATTAGGTGCATTAATTATTATTAGCTCTTTTAAGTATTGGTATTACTGTTCGCTGTGTAATTAGTTGTTAAGAGGAGTATTAGCTCTGTTATTAATTATTAACAGTGTTATTAGCACCATTACTCAATATTAATGGGATTCTTATCTCTATTATTAATTCTTTCCATTATTAAGATGCTTAGCCATATTATTCATCAATGTTAGCAGGATTCTTAGCTCTTTTAAACATTAGCATTAGTGGTGTTATTCGGTCCGTTATTAACTGTTACCATAAGTCAGATTATTAGCCATAATATTTATCAGTATTAGCAGGAACATTAACTCCATTACTTCTTATTATCAGGAATATTAGCTCTAATTCTTTGTTCTTCTTATTTCTCAGACTCTTAGCCATATTGTTTCTCATTCTTAGCCTGATTATAGCTGTAGTATTAATCCCCAGCAGGAATGTTAGCTCTATTAGTTATTATTAGGAGGACTTTTAGCTCTGTTAGTTATTAGCATTATTATTAGTAGTAGTAGTATTAAGACTTTAGCCATATCATTTATTACTTTTAGCGGTATTATTAGCTCTATTTATTACTGTTAGCAGAATTATTAGCTCCATTAATTATAATTAGTATTCTTAGCACTATTAGTTATTAGTAGTAATAGGACGATAAGCTCTATTATTAGTTATTGCCATAGTTAAGATTATTAGCCATACAATTTATAGCTATTAGCAGGATTATTAGCTCTACTAATTAGAATTAGCAGGATTATTAGCTCTATTAATTATTATTTGGCCAAGTTCCTCCCTGGGACTCTGGGAGGTTTGGGTCAGGTTGTGTGGTGTTGGTGCAGGATTTGGGAGGTTTTAGGGGGTGTTTGTTAGGCTTTGGGAGTTGTTGGGAAGGATCTGGTCAGGAGTTGTTGTGGCTTGTGCTAGGACTTGGGAAGTTCTTCCCTAGGAATCTGGGAGGTTTTGGGGCAGGATCTGGGAGGTGTTTGTGGGGATTTGGTGAGAATTTGTTCTGTGGATGGAAGCAGGCTATGGTCAAATCCTGGCCAGAATTTGAGAGGTTTGGGTCAGGTTTTGGAGGGTTGGGACAGGATTGAGGAAGTTTTGGGGGGAATTTGTCAGGCTTTGACGAAGTTCTTCACTAGGTTTTTGGGAGGTTTTGGAAGGATTTGGCAGTTGTTTGGGAGGTCTTGGTTAGAGGTTGGGAGGTTTTGGTCAGGTTGTGGGAGGTTGGTGCAGGATTCAAGAAACATTGGGGGTAATGTGGTCAGGATTTGGCCAAATTCCTCCCTAGGACATCAGGAGGATTTGGGAAGAATTTGGGAGGTTCTAGGGGGATTTGTTCAGGACTTGGCCAAGTTCTTCCCTAGGACTTTGGGAGGTTTTGGGAGGGATTTGGACAGGATTTGTTCTGTCTCGTGCCAGGAGTTGGTCAAGTTCTTCCCTAGGACTTTGGGAGGTTTTGGTCAGGTTGTGGGGGGTTGGTGCAGGATTTGGGAGGTTTCAGGGGGTATTTGTTAGGCTTTGGGAGTTGTTGGGAAGGATCTGGTCAGGAGTTGTCCTGACTTGCGCTAGGAGTTGGGAAGTTCTTCCCTAGGACTTTGGGAGGTTTTGTGACAGGATCTGGGAGGTGTTTGTGGGGATTTGGTGAGAATTTGTTCTGTGGATGGAAGCAGGCTATGGTCAAATCCTGGCCAGAATTTGAGAGGTTTGGGTCAGGTTGTGGAGGGTTGGGACAGGATTGAGGAAGTTTTGGGGGGAATTTGGTCAGGACTTGGCCAAGTTCCTCTTTGGGACTTTGGGAGGTTTTGGGCAAGGATTTGGGCAGTTTTGATCTCGTTTGGGCCAGGCTTTGTCCACATTTCTCCATAGGACATTGGGAGGTTTTGGGTAGGATTTGGGAGTTTTTGTGGGGATTTGGTAAGGATTTGGTGTGTGGATTGAACCAGGCTTTGGTGAAATCCTGCCCAGAATGTGGGTGGTTTAGGGAAGCATTTGGGAGGTTTGGGTGAGGCTGTGGGGGGTTGGTGCAGGATTTGGGAAGTTTTGGGGGGAATTTGCCAGGCTTTGTCCAAGTTCTTCCCTGGGACTTTGGGAGAAATTAATTTGGGAGATATTAATTATTATTAGGAGGATTATTAGCTCTCTTATTAATTATTGCCATAGTTAAGATTATTAGCGCTAATATTTATAGGTATTAGCAGGATTATTAGCTCAATTAATTATTATTAGCTGTAGTATTAGGTCTATAATTAATTATTTCCATAATTAACATTGTTATCCAGATTATTTATGGCCATTTGCTGGATTATTAGCTCTATTAATTATTACCAGTATGATTAGCTCTATTATTAATTATAGTCATAGTTGAGATCCTTAGCCATATAATTTATAGGTATTAGCAGGATTATTAACTCCAATAATTGTTATTAGCAGTATTCTTATGTCTATGATTTATTCTTAGCCACTGTATTAGCTCTATTATTAATTGTGAACAGGATTATTAGCTCTATTGATTTTTATTCCCAGGGCTCTTCCTGTTATTAGTTATTAATAGGATTATTTACTCATCTACGTATCGGTAGCAGGACAATTAGCTCTCTTATTAATTAGAGGCAGGATGGTTAGTGCCATTACTTAATATTAGCAGGATTCTTAGCTCTATTAGTAATTATTAGGAGGATATTTAGCTCTGAATATTAATAATAATAATAATTGTAGTAATAATAATAATAATAATAATAATAATAATAATAATAATAATAATAATAATAATGATAATAACAGCAACAACACCTCCACCACCACCACCACCAACCCCACTGCAGCCATGGTGTTGATGCCTCCCAGCAGGATCATTAGCAGCATTCATTCTCAGCAGCAGGGCTATTAGCTTTAGTAATCCTTAGCAGGACTCTCAGCTCTAGGAAGAAGGATTTGGAGGACTCGGTGCCCAGGGTCTGGGAGGTTGTGGTCAGGTTGTGGAGGGTTGGGAAAGGATTGAGGAAGTGTTGGGGGGAATTAGTCAGGCTTTGGCCAAGTTCCTCCCTGGGACTTTGGGAGGTTTGGGGCAGGAGTCAGGAGGCTTTGGGAGGTTTTGGTGTGGGTTGGGGCAGGTTTTGGCCAAGTGGAGCTGAGGACTGGGGAGGCTGTGCTCAGGATCTGGGAGTTTTGGGAAGGATTTGGGAGGTTTTGGTCTCGTTTGGGCCAGGATTTGGCCAAGTTCTGTCCAGGATTTGGTATGTTTTGGGGGAAATTTGTCAGGCTTTAGCCAAGTTCCTCCCTAGGATATTGGTCTGTTTGGGGCCGAATTGGAGGTATTGTTGGGATTTGGTAAGGATTTGGTCTCTGGATTGAAGCAAGGTTTGGTCACATCCTGCCCAAAATTTGGAAGTTTTAGGGAAAGATTTGGGCAGTTTTGTTGAGAATTTGGGATGTTTGGGTCAGGCTGTGGGGGCTTGGTGCAGGATTAGGGAGGTTTTGGGGGGAATTTTTCAGGATTGGTTCAGGGTGTGCCTGGTTTTGGGAGGTCTTTGTTAGGGGTTGGGAGTTGTGGGTCAGGTTTTGGGGGGTTGGGAAAGGATTGAGGAAGTATTGGGGGGAATTTGTCAGGCTTTGGCCAAGTTCTTCCCTAGGAATTCGGGAGATTTGGGGGAAGGATTTGGGAGCCTTTGGTCTGACTTGGAGCAGGATTTGGCCAAGTTGTGTCCTGGATCTGAGAGGTGTTGTTCAGGATTTGGGAGGATTTGGGGGGAATTTGTCAGGAGTTGGGCAGGTTGTGGGCAGGTTTGGGAGGTCTTGGTTAGAGCTTGAGAGGTTTGGGTCAGGTTGTGGGGGGTTAGGACAGGATTGAGAAAGTTTTGGGGGGAATTTGTCAGGCTTTGGCCAAGCTCTTCCCTAGGACTTTGGGAGGTTTTGGGCCAGGACCTGGCCGAGTTCCTTCCTAGGACTATGGGAGGTTAGGGGAAGGATTTGGGAGATTTTGTGTCAGGATTTGGTCAGGTTGTGCCCAGGTTTGGGAGGTCTTGGTTAGAACTTGGGAGGGTTGGGTCAGGTTGTGTGTGGTTGGGAGAGGATTGAGGGGGTTTTGGGTAGGATTTGGGAGGTTTGGTCAGGTTGTGGGGGGTTGGTGCAGGATTAGGAGGTTTTAGGGGGTATTTGTTAGGCTTTGGGAGTTGTTGGGAAGGATCTGGTCAGGAGTTGTCCTGGCTTGCACTAGGACTTGGGAAGTTGTTCCCTTGGACTTTGGGAGGTTTTCGGTCAAGATCTGGGAGGTGTTTGTGGGGATTTGGTGAGAATTTGATCTCTGTATGGAAGAAGGCTGTGGTCAAATCCTGGCCAGAATTTGAGAGTTTTGGGTCAGGTTGTGGGGGGTTGGGAGAGGATTGAGGAAGTGTTGGGGGGAACTTGGTCAGGACTTGACCAAATTCCTCCCTGCAACTTTGGGAGGTTTTGGGCAGGATTTGGTCAGGAGTTGTTCTGGCTTGGGCCAGGAATTGGCCAAGTTCTTCTCTAGGACTTTGGTAGATTAGGGGAAGGATTTGGGAGATTTTGTTCAGGATTTGGGAAGCTTGGGTCAGGATGGGTGGGGTTGGGAAAGGATTGAGGTAGTGTTGAGGGGAATTGGTTTGAATTTGGCCAACTTCCTCCCTGGGACTTTGGGAGGTTTGGGTAAGGATTTGGGAGGTTTTGGTCAGGTTGTGGGGGGTTGGTGCAGGATTTGGGAGGTTTTGGGGGGTATTTGTCAGGATTTGGTCAGGTTGTGGGCAGGTTTGGGAGGTCTGGGTTAGAGGTTGGGAGGTTTTGGGGAAGGATTTGGCAGGTTTTGGTCTTGTTTGGACCAGGATTTGGGCAAGTTCTGTCCTGGATCTGGGAGGTTTTGTGCAGGATTTGGGAAGTGTTGTGAGGATTTGTTGCTGGATTGAAGCAGGGTTTGGTCAAATCCTGCCCAGAATTTGGGAGGTTTTGGGTCATGTTGTGTGGGGTTGGGGAAGGATTCAGTAAGACTTTGGGGATTTGGTCTGAACTTGGCCAACCCTGGCGCTTTGTGAGGTTTGGGTCAGGTTGTGGGGGGTTGATGCAGGATTGAGGAAGTTTTGGGGGGAATTTGTCAGGATTTGGTCAATTTCCTCGTTTTGGACTTTGGGAGTTTTGGGGCAGTATTTGGTGAGGAGTTGTTCTGGATTGAGCCAGGACTTGGCCAAGTTCTACTCTAGGATGCTGGGAGGTTTTATTCAGGATTTGGGAGGTTTTGGTCAGGTTTTGGGGGGTTGGAGCAGGATTTGGGAGGTTTTTGTGGGCAATTAGTCAGGATTTGGTCAGGTTGTGGCCAGGTTTGGAGGAACTTGGTTAGAGCTTGGGAGGTTTGGGTCAGGTTGTGGGGGGTTGGAGCAGGATCTGGGAGGTTTTGGCGGGAATTTGTCAGGATTTGGCCAAGTTCCTCCCTTGGGCATTGGGAGGTTTTGTTCAGGATTTGTGAGGTTTGGTTTATGCTGTGGGGGGTTGGTGAAGGATTCAGCAAGTCTTGGGGGATTTGGTCTGGATTTGGCCATCTTCCTCCCTGGGACTTTGGGAAGTTTGGGGAAGGATTTGGACAGGATTTGTTCTGGCTTGGACCAGGACTTGTCCAAGTTCTTCCCTAGGAGTTTGGGAGGTTTGGGACAGGTTGTGGGGGGTTGGGGAAGGATTCTGCAAGTTTTGGGGGTTTTGGTGAGGAATTGTCCAGGTTCCTCCCTTGGACTTTGGGAGGTTTTGGGCAGGATTTGGGAGGTTTGGTGGGGATTTAGTCTCTGGATTGAAGCAGGGTTTGGTCACATCCTACCCAGAATATGGGGGGCTTAGGGAAGGATTTGGGAGGTTTGGGTGAGGTTGTGGGGGGTTGGTGCAGGAATTGGGAGGTTTTTTGGGGGAATTTGGGCTGGATTTGCCCAAGTTCCTCCCTGGGTTTTTGGGAGGCTTGGTTAAGGATTTGGGAGGTTTGGGTCAGGTTTTGACAGGTTGGTGCAGGATTTGTAAGCTTTTTGGGGGCATTTGTCTGGATTTGGTTAGGTTGTGGGCAGGTTTGGGAGGTCTTGGTTAGAGGTTGAGAGGCTTTGGTTAGGTCTTGGGGGGTTGTGAAAGGATTGAGGAGGTTTGGGGGGGATTTGGCTGTTTGGGTCAGGTTGTGTCCAAATTTGGGAGGTCCTGGTTAGAGCTTGGGAGGTTTTGGTCAGGTTGTTGGGGGTTGGTGCAGGATTGAGGAAGTTTTGGGGGGAATTTGTCTGGCTATGGACAAGTTCCTCTCTAGGACTTTGGGAGGTTTGGGGAAGGGTTTTTTTTGCTCAGGATTTGTTCTGGCTCGGGCCAGGATTTGGCCAAGTTCCTCCCTAAGACCTTGTGAGGTTTTGTTCTGGATTTGGGAGGATTTGGGGGCAATTTGTCAGGAGTTGGTGAAGTCGTGGGCAGGTTTGGGAGGACTTGGTTAGAGGTTGGGAGGTTTTGGGGAAGGATTTGTAAGGTTTTGGTCTGGTTTGGTCAGGATTTGGGCAAGTTCTGTCCTGGATCTAAGAGGTTTTGGGCAGAATTTGGGAAGTTCTCTGAGGATTTGTTGCAGGATTTGTTGCTGGATTGAAGCAGGCCTAGGTCAAATCCTGGCCAGAATTTGGGAGGTTTAGGGTCATGCTGTGTGGGGTTGGGGAAGGATTCAGCAAGTCTTGGGGGATTTGGTCTGAATTTGGCGAAGTTCCTCCCTGGGACTTTGGGAGGTGTGGGGAAGGATTTGGACAGGATTTGTTGTGGCTTGGTCCAGGACTTGTCCAAGTTCTTCCCTAGGAGTTTGGGAGTTTGGGGACAGGTTGTGGGGGGTTGGTGCAGGATTTGGGAGGTTTTGGGGGGAATTAGTCAGGATTTGATGAGGTTGTGGCCAGGTGTGGGAGGCCTTGGTTAGAGCTTGGGGGGTTTGGTTCAGGTTGTGGGGGGTTGGTGCGGGATTTGGGAGGTTTTGGGGGTAATTTGTCCTGGATTTGACCAAGTTCCTTCCTGGGTATTTGGGATGATTGGGTAAGGATTTGGGAGGTTTTGGTCAGGTTGTGGGGGGTTGGTGCAGGATTGAGGAAGTTTTGGGGAGAATTTGTCAGGGTTTGGCCGAGTTCTTCACTGGGACTTTGGGAGGTTTTGGGCAGGATTTGGTGAGGAGTTGTTCTGGCTTGGGCCAGGATTTGGCCAAGTTCCTCCCTAGGACTTTGGGAGTTTAGGGGAAGGATTTGGGAGGTTTTGGGGGGAATTTGTCAGGAGTTGGTCAGGGTGTGGGCAGGTTTGGGTTGTGTTGGACAGAGGTTGGTAGGTTTTGGGGGGTTGGGAGAGGTATGAGAAGGTTTGGGTTGGATTTGTTCAGGATTTGGCCAGTTTCTTCCCTGGGTCATTGGGAGGTTTTGGTCAGGATTTAGGAGGCTTTGTGGGGAATTTGTTAGGCTTTGGCCAAGTTTTTCCCTAGGACTTTGGGAGGTTTTGTTCAGGATCTGGTGAGGAGTTGTTCTGGCTTGGGCCAGGACTTGTGAAGTTCTTCCCCAGGAGTTTGGGCAGGATTTGGAGGGTTTGGGAGGGTTTTGTCAGGCTTTGGGGTGTTGGTGCGGGATTTGGGAGGTTTTGGGGGGAATTAGTTGGGATTTGGTCAGGTTGTGGGCAGGTTTGGGAGGACTTGGTTAGGCTTAGGAAGTTTGGGTCAGGTTGTGGGGGGTTAGTGCAGGATTTGTCAGGTTTTGGGGGGAATTTGTCAATATTTGGTCAGTTTGTCGACAAATTTGGGAGGTGCTGGTTAGAGCTGGGGAGGTTTTGGTCAGGTTTTTGGGGTTTGATGTAGGAATTAGTAAGTTTTGGGGGGAATATATCAGGATTTGGTGAATTTCCTCATTGGGAGTTTGGAAGGCTTTGGGTAGGATTTGGTGAGCAGTTGTTCTGGCTTGAGGCAGGACTTGGTCAAGTTCTTCTGTCGGATTTTGGGAGGTCTTCTTCAGGATTTGGGATGTTTGGGTCAGGTTGTGGGGGGATTGGAGCAGGATTTGGGAGGTTTTGGGGGGAATTTGTCAGGATTGGGTCAGGTTGTGCCCTAATTTGGGAGGTCCTGGTTAGAGCTTGGGAGGTTTTGGTCAGGTTTTTTGGGGTTGGTGAAGGATTGAGGAAGTTTTGGGGGGAATTTGCCTGGTTGTGGACAAGGTCCTCCGTAGGACTTTGGGAGGTTTGAGGAAGGATTGGATCAGGAGTTGTTGTGGCTTGGTCCAGGAGTTGTCCAAGTTCTTCCCTAGGAGTTTGGGAGTTTTAGGACAGGTTGTGGGAGGTTTTGGGGAAGGCTTTGGGAGGTTTTGTGGGGAATGTGGCCTGGATTTGACCAAGTTCCTTCCTGGGTGTTTGGGATGATTGTGTAAGGACTTGGGAGGTTGTGGTTAGGTTGTGGGGGACTGGTGCAGGATTTGGGAGGTTTTGGGGGGAATTTGTCAGGATTGGGTCAGGTTGTGGGCAGGTTTGGGAGGTGTTGGTTAGACGCAGGGAGGTTCGGGTCAGGTTGTGGGGGACTGGGGAAGGGTTCAGAAGGTTTTGGGAGTTTTGGTCAGGATTTGGTGAGGTTCAGCTGAGGATTTTGGAGGTTTGGGGGAGATTTGTTCTGCTTTGGCCGAGTCCTCCCTAGGACTTTGGGAGGTTTTGGGAAGGGTTTGGCCTGGGCTTGGTCTGGAGACAGCTCTGGGTGGCTGTGAGGTTCTCTGGGTCTTTGGGGGAATCCCTTCATATTAATTATTAGCAGAATTAGCCCTATTGTCATTAACATCACTATTATCTGCTTTATTATTGTTGTTGTTGTTATTATTATTATTGGCCACATTATCTATTTTTAACATCTGGGTTATTAACTCTGTCAATTGTTTTCTGTAGCTACTACCAGCTCTGGTCTTAATTATTACCACTATTAGGACTACAGCTCTACATTTAATCCCTAGCAGGACTGTTAGCTCTATTAGTAATTTTCTCTATAACCTATTATTAGGATGTCTTTTAGCTCTATTATTTCTTATCTTATTAAGTCTATTAGGCACATTATTTATCAGTATTAGCAGGACTATTAGGTGCATTAATTATTATTAGCTCTTTTAAGTATTGGTATTACTCTTTGCTGTGTAATTAGTTGCTAAGAGGAGTATTAGCTCTGTTATTAATTATTAACAGTGTTATTAGCATCATTACTCAATATTTATGGGATTCTTATCTCTATTATTAATTCTTTCCATTATTAAGATGCTTAGCCATATTATTCATCAATGTTAGCAGGATTCTTAGCTCTTTTAAACATTAGCATTAGTGGTGTTATTCGGTCCGTTATTAACTGTTACCACAAGTCAGATTATTAGCCATAATATTTATCAGTATTAGCAGGAACATTAACTCCATTACTTCTTATTATCAGGAATATTAGCTCTAATTCTTTGTTCTTCTTATTTCTCAGACTCTTAGCCATATTGTTTCTCATTCTTAGCCTGATTATAGCTGTAGTATTAATCCCCAGCAGGAATGTTAGCTCTATTAGTTATTATTAGGAGGACTTTTAGCTCTGTTAGTTATTAGTATTATTATTATTAGTAGTAGTAGTATTAAGACTTTAGCCATATCATTTATCACTATTAGCAGTATTATTAGCTCTATTTATTACTGTTAGCAGAATTATTAGCTCCATTAATTATAATTAGTATTCTTAGCACTATTAGTTATTAGTAGTAATAGGACGATAAGCTCTATGATTAGTTATTGCCATAGTTAAGATTATTAGCCATGTAATTTATAGCTATTAGCAGGATTATTAGCTCTACTAATTAGAATTAGCAGGATTATTAGCTCTATTAATTATTATTTGGCCAAGTTCCTCCCTGGGACTTTGGGAGGTTTGGGTCAGGTTGTGTGGTGTTGGTGCAGGATTTGGGAGGTTTTAGGGGGTGTTTGTTAGGCTTTGGGAGTTGTTGGGAAGGATCTGGTCAGGAGTTGTTGTGGCTTGTGCTAGGACTTGGAAAGTTGTTCCCTAGGAATCTGGGAGGTTTTGGGGCAGGATCTGGGAGGTGTATGTGGGGATTTGGTGAGAATTTGGTCTCTGGATGGAAGCAGGCTATGGTCAAATCCTGGCCAGAATTTGAGAGGTTTGGGTCAGGTTTTGGAGGGTTGGGACAGGATTGAGGAAGTTTTGGGGGGAATTTCTCAGGCCATGGACAAGTTCCTCCCTAGGACTTTGGGAGGTTTGGAGCAGGATTTGTTTTGCTCAGGATTTGTTCTGTCTCGTGCCAGGACTTGGCCAAGTTCCTCCCTATGACTTTGTGAGGTTTTGTTCAGGATTTGGACGGTTTTGGGGGGAATTTGTCAGGAGTTGGTCAGGTTGTGCCCCGGCTTCGGAGGTCTTGGTTAGAGGTTTGGAGGTTTTGGGGGAGGATTTGGGAGGTTTTGGTCTGGTTTGGGCAGGATTTGGCCAAGTTCTGTCCTGGATCTAGAAGGTTTTGGGTCATGCTGTGTGGGGTTGGGGAAGGATTCAGCAAGTCTTGGGGGTTTTGGTGAGGAATTGTCCAGGTTCCTCTCTTGGACTTGGGGAGGTTTTGTGCAGGATTTGGGAGGTTTGGTGGGGATTTGGTAAAGATTTAGTCTCTGGATTGAAGCAGGGTTTGGTCACATCCTGCCCAGAATTTGGAGGGTCCATTTCCTCATTGGGACTTTGGGAGGTTTTGGGCAGGATTTGGGACGTTTGGGACAGTCTGTGGGGGGTTGGTGCAGGATTTGGGAGGTTTTGGGGGGAATTTGTCAGGAGTTGGTCAGGTTGTGGGCAGGTTTGGGAGGTCTTGGTTAGAGGTTGGGAGGTTTTGGGGGGTTGGGAGAGGTACGAGAAGGTTTGGGGTGGATTTGTTCAGGATTTGGCCAGTTTCCTCCCAGGGACATTGGGAGGTTTTGGTCAGGATTTAGGAGGCTTTGCGGGGAATATTTTAGGCTTTGGCCAAGTTTTTCCCCACAACATTGGGTGGTTTTGGGCAGGATCTGGTGAGGAGTTGTTCTGCCTTGGGCCAGGACTTGGCCAAGTTTGTCCCTAGGACTTTGGTAGATTAGGGGAAGGATTTGGGAGGTTTTGTTCAGTATTTAGGAATTTTGGGTCAGGTTGGGGGGGGGTGTGGGAAAGGATTGAGGAAGTGTTGAGGGGTATTGGTCAGGATTTGGCCAACTTCCTTCCTGGAACTCTGGGAGGTTTGGGGAAGGATTTGGGAAGTTTTGGTCAAGATTTGGGGGTTGGTGCAGGATTGAGGAGATTTAGGGGGGATTAGGTCAGGCTTTGGACAACTTCCTACCCGGTGCTTTGGGAGGTTGTGGTCAGGATTTGGGAGGATTTGGGGGGGTTTGCTGTGATTTGGTCTCTGAATTGAAGCAGGGTTTGGTCACATCGTGCCCAGAATTTGGGAGGTTTTGTGGGGATTTGGTAAGGATTTGGTGTGTGGATTGAACCAGGCTTTGGTGAAATCCTGCCCAGAATGTGGGTGGTTTAGGGAAGGATTTGGGAGGTTTGGGTGAGGCTGTGGGGGGTTGGTGCAGGATTTGGGAGGTTTTGGGGGGAATTTTCCAGGCTTTGTCCAAGTTCAATCCTGGGACTTTGGGAGATATTAATTTGGGAGATCATTATCAGGAGGATTATTAGCTCTCATTAATTATTGCCATAGTTAAGATTATTAGCCATAATATTTATCGGTATTAGCAGGATTAGTAGCTCAATTAGTTATTATTCGCTGTATTATTAGGACAATTGTTAATTATTCCATTGTTAATATTATTAGCCACATTGTTATAGGTAATTGCTGGATTATTAGCTCTATTAATTATTATCAGTATGATTAGCTCTATTATTAATTATAGTTGTAGTTCAGACCTTAGCCATATTATTTATAGGTATTAGCAGGATTATTAGCTCCATTAATTATTAGTAGCAATATTATTAGCTCTATGATTTACTCTTAGCCAGTGTATTAGCTCTATTATTAATTGTTAACAGGATTATTAGCTACAGTGATTTTTATTCCCAGGACTCTTAACTCTATTAATCATTAGCTGGACTTCTAGCTCTATTAGTTATGATTAGCAGGGCTCTTAGCTCTACTGTTAATTATTAGCCATATTTGGATTGCCAGTCATTTATCAATATTAGCAGGATTATTAGCTCTATTAGTTGTTGTTATTAGCAGGACTATTAGCTCCATTATTAGTACCATTATTAAGGCTATTAGCCATCATGTTTATCAATATAAGCAGGATTACTAGCTCCCTTAATAATTATTAGCAGGAATATTAGCTCTGTTCTTTATGAATAGCATGATTATTAGTGCTACATTTTATTATTAGTAGTAGTAAGACTCTTAGCCATGTTATTTATCATTATTAGCCTGATTGTATCTCCGGTATTACTCATTACCAGTACTATTAGCTCTATTAGTTATTATTAGGAGGACTTTTAGCTCTATTAGTTATTGCTGTTATAATTATTTAGACTATTAGCCATATTATTTATCATTCTTAGCAGGACTATAAACTCTATTGCTAATTATTAACATTATTTAGATTATTAGCCATATTATTCATCAGTATTAGCAGTATTATTATCTCTATTAATTATTCTTAGCAGGACTATTAGGTCTTTTATTAGTTATTAAGAGGATGATTATCTCATGTAAGTATTGGTAGCAGGACTGTTAGCTCTGTTATTAATTATAGGCAGGATTGTTAGTGCCGTTACTTAATATTAGCAGGACTCTTAGCTCTTAGTAATTATTAGGAGGACTTTTAGCTCTCTTTAATAATAATAATAATAATAATAATAATAATAATAATAATAATAATAATAATAATAACAACAACAACAACACCCCCAACCCCACTGCAGCCATGGTGTTGATGCCTCCCAGCAGGATCATTAGCAGCATTCATTCTCAGCAGCAGGGCTATTAGCTTTAGTAATCCTTAGCAGGACTCTCAGCTCCAGGAAGAAGGATTTGGAGGACTCCGTGCCCAGGATCTGGGAGGTTGTGGTCAGGTTGTGGAGGGTTGGGAAAGGATTGAGGAAGTGTTTGGGGGGAATTGGTCAGGCTTTGACCAAGTTCCTCGCTGGGACTTTGGGAGGTTTGGGTCAGGATTTGGGAGGTTTTGTTCAGGTTGTGGGGGGTTGGTGCAGGATTTGGGAGGTTTTGTGTCAGAATTTGTCAGGATTTTGTCAGGTTGTGGCCAGGTTTGCGAAGTCTTGGTTAGAGCTTGGGAGGTTTGGGTCAGGTTGTGGGTGGTTGGGATAGGATTGAGAGGATTTTGGGTAGGATTTGGGAAGCTTTGGTCAAGTTGTGGGGGGTTGGTGCAGGATTTGGGAGGTTTAAGGAGGTATTTGTAAGGCTTTGGAAGTTGTTGGGCAGGATCTGGTCAGGAGTTGTTCTGGCTTGGGCCAGGACTTGGCCAAGTTCCTCCCTAGGACTTTGGTAGATTAGGGGAAGGATTTGGGAAGTTTGGGTCAGGATATGGGAGTTGTGAAAGGATTGATGGAGTGTTGAGGGGAATTGGTCTGGATTTGGATAACTTCCTCCCTGGGACTTTTGGAGGATTGGGTAAGGATTTGGGAAGTTTGGTTCAGGTTGTGGGGGGTTGTTGCGGGATTTGGGAGGTTTTGGGGGTAATTTGTCCTGGATTTGACCAAGTTCCTTCCTGGGTCTTTGGGATGATTGGGTAAGGATTTGGGAGGTTTTGGTCAGGTTGTGGGGGGTTGGTGCAGGATGGAGGAAGTTTTGGGGAGAATTTGTCAGGGTTTGGCCGAGTTCTTCACTGGGACTTTGGGAGGTTTTGGGCAGGATTTGGTGAGGAGTTGTTCTGGCTTGGGCCAGGATTTGGCCAAGTTCCTCCCTAGGACTTTGGGAGTTTAGGGGAAGGATTTGGGAGGTTTTGGGGGGAATTTGTCAGGAGTTGGTCAGGGTGTGGGCAGGTTTGGGTTGTGTTGGACAGAGGTTGGGAGGTTTTGGGCGGTTGGGAGAGGTATGAGAAGGTTTGGGTTGGATTTGTTCAGGATTTGGCCAGCTTCCTCCCTGGGACATTGGGAGGTTTTGGTCAGGATTTAGGAGGCTTTGTGGGGAATTTGTTAGGCTTTGGCCAAGTCTTTCCCTAGGACTTTGGGAGGTGTTGGGCAGGATCTGGTGAGGAGTTGTTCTGGCTTGGGCCAGGACTTGTGAAGTTCTTCGCCAGGAGTTTGGGCAGGATTTGGAGGGTTTGGGAGGGTTTTGTCAGGCTTTGGGGTGTTGTTGCGGCATTTGGGAAGTTGGGGGGAATTAATTGGGATTTGGTCAGGTTGTGGGCAGGTTTGGGAGGACTTGGTTAGGCTTAGGCAGTTTGGGTCAGGTTGTGGGGGGTTAGTGCAGGATTTGTCAGGTTTTGGGGGGAATTTGTCAATATTTGGTCAGTTTGTCGACAAATTTGGGAGGTGCTGGTTAGAGCTGGGGAGGTTTTGGTCAGGTTTTTGGGGTTTGATGTAGGAATTAGTAAGTTTTGGGGGGAATATATCAGGATTTGTTGAATTTCCTCATTGGGAGTTTGGAAGGCTTTGGGTAGGATTTGGTGAGCAGTTGTTGTGGCTTGAGGCAGGACTTGGTCAAGTTCTTCTGTAGGATTTTGGGAGGTCTTCTTCAGGATTTGGGATGTTTGGGTCAGGTTGTGGGGGGATTGGAGCAGGATTTGGGAGGTTTTGGGGGGAATTTGTCAGGATTGGGTCAGGTTGTGCCCTAATTTGGGAGGTCCTGGTTAGAGCTTGGGAGGTTTTGGTCAGGTTTTTTGGGGTTGGTGAAGGATTGAGGAAGTTTTGGGGGGAATTTGCCTGGTTGTGGACAAGGTCCTCCCTAGGACTTTGGGAGGTTTGAGGAAGGATTGGATCAGGAGTTGTTGTGGCTTGGTCCAGGACTTGTCCAAGTTCTTCCCTAGGAGTTTGGGAGTTTTGGGACAGGTTGTGGGAGGTTTTGGGGAAGGCTTTGGGAGGTTTTGTGGGGAATGTGGCCTGGATTTGACCAAGTTCCTTCCTGGGTGTTTGGGATGATTGTGTAAGGATTTGGGAGGTTGTGGTTAGGTTGTGGGGGACTGGTGCAGGATTTGGGAGGTTTTGGGGGGAATTTGTCAGGATTGGGGTCAGGTTGTGGGCAGGTTTGGGAGGTCTTGGTTAGAGGCAGGGAGGTTCGGGTCAGGTTCTGGGGGACTAGGGACGGGTTCAGAAGGCTTTGGGAGTTTTAGTCAGGATTTGGTGAGGTTCAGCTGAGGATTTGGGAGGTTTGGGGCAAGATTTTTTGGCTTTGGCCGAGTCCTCCCTAGGACTTTGGGAGGTTTTGGGAAGGGTTTGGGCAGGGCTTGGTCTGGAGACAGCTCTGGGTGGCTGTGAGGTGCTCTGGGGGAATCCCCTGATATTAATTATTAGCAGAATTATTAGCCCTATTCTCCTTAACATCACTATTAGCTTCTTTATTATTATTATTATTATTATTATTATTCTCATTATTATCATTATTATTATTATTATTATTATTAACTATTACTCCTACTAGTGAGACTGTAACTGTTAGCCACATTGTTTATCATTATTAGCAGGATTATTGGCCACATTATCTATTTTTATCAGCTGGGTTATTAGCTCTGTCAATTGTTTTCCGTAGCTACTTCCAGCTCTATTCTTAATTATTACTATTATTAGGACTATAGCTGTATAATTAATCCCTAGCAGGACTATTAGCTCTATTGGTAATTATCTCTCTTAGTTATTATTAGGATGTCTTTTAGCTCTATTATTTATTATCTAATTAAGACTATTAGGCACATAATTTATCAATATTAGCAGGACTATTAGGTGCATTAATTATTATTACTCTTTTAAGTATTAGTATTACTATTCGCTGTGTAATTAGTTGTTAAGAGGAGTATTATCCACATTATTTATAGGTATTGGTGGGATTGTTAGCTCTCTTAATTATTATTAGGAGTATTATTAGCTCTATTATTAATTCTTTCCATAGTTGAGATTATTAGCCAATTTAGTTATAGGTATTAGCAGGATTATTAGCTTTTTGAATTACTAGTATTAGCAGTAATATTAGCTCTATTAATTATTCTTAGCGGGTTTATTAGCTCTATTATTAATTGTTAACAGGATTATTAGCTCTATTAACTTTATTCCGAGGACTCTTAACTGTGGCTTGGGCCAGGACTTAGCCAAGTTCTTCCCTAGGAGTTTGGGAGGTTTGGGAGAGGTTGTGGGGGGTTGGAGAAGGATTGTGCAAGTTTTGGGGGTTTTGGTGAGGAATTGTCCAGGTTCCTCTCTTGGCCTTTGGGAGGTTTGGGTCAGGATTTGGGAGTTTTGGTGAGGATTTAGTCTCTGGATTGAAGCAGGGTTTGGTCAGATCCTGCCCAGAATTTGGGGGGTTTAGGGAAGGATTGGGGAGGTTTGGGTGAGGTTGTGGGGGGTTGGTACAGGAATTGGGAGATTTTGGGGGGAATTTTTCAGGAGTTGGTCAGATTGTGGGCAGGTTTGGGAGGTCTTGGTTAGAGGTTGGGAGGTTTTGGGTAAGGATTTGGGAGGTTTTGGTCAGGTTGTGGGGGGTTGGTGCAGGATTTGGGAGGTTTTGGGGGGAATTTGTCTGGAGTTGGTCAGGTTGTGTCCAGGTTTGGGAGGTCTTGGTTAGAGGTTGGGAGGTTTTGGGGAAGGATTTGTAAGGTTTTGGTCTGGTTTGGTCAGGATTTGGCCAAGTTCTGTCCTGGATCTAAGAGGTTTTGGGCAGAATTTGGGAAGTTCTCTGAGGATTTGTTGCAGGATTTGTTGCTGGATTGAAGCAGGCCTAGGTCAAATCCTGGCCAGAATTTGGGAGGTTTAGGGTCATGCTGTGTGGGGTTGGGGAAGGATTCAGCAAGTCTTGGGGGATTTGGTCTGAATTTGGCGAAGTTCCTCCCTGGGACTTTGGGAGGTGTGGGGAAGGATTTGGAGATGATTTGTTGTGGCTTGGTCCAGGACTTGTCCAAGTTCTTCCCTAGGAGTTTGGGAGTTTTGGGACAGGTTGTGGGGGGTTGGTGCAGGATTTGGGAGGTTTTGGGGGGAATTAGTCAGGATTTGATGAGGTTGTGGCCAGGTGTGGGAGGCCTTGGTTAGAGCTTGGGGGGTTTGGTTCAGGTTGTGGGGGGTTGGTGCGGGATTTGGGAGGTTTTGGGGGTAATTTGTCCTGGATTTGACCAAGTTCCTTCCTGGGTCTTTGGGATGATTGGGTAAGGATTTGGGAGGTTTTGGTCAGGTTGTGGGGGGTTGGTGCAGGATTGAGGAAGTTTTGGGGAGAATTTGTCAGGGTTTGGCCGAGTTCTTCACTGGGACTTTGGGAGGTTTTGGGCAGGATTTAGGAGGCTTTGGGGGGAATTTGTTAGGCTTTGGCCAAGTTTTTCCCTAGGACTTTGGGAGGTTTTGTTCAGGATCTGGTGAGGAGTTGTTCTGGCTTGGGCCAGGACTTGTGAAGTTCTTCCCCAGGAGTTTGGGCAGGATTTGGAGGGTTTGGGAGGGTTTTGTCAGGCTTTGGGGTGTTGGTGCGGGATTTGGGAGGTTTTGGGGGAATTAGTTGGGATTTGGTCAGGTTGTGGGCAGGTTTGGGAGGACTTGGTTAGGCTTAGGCAGTTTGGGTCAGGTTGTGGGGGGTTAGTGCAGGATTTGTCAGGTTTTGGGGGGAATTTGTCAATATTTGGTCAGTTTGTCGACAAATTTGGGAGGTGCTGGTTAGAGCTGGGGAGGTTTTGGTCAGGTTTTTGGGGTTTGATGTAGGAATTAGTAAGTTTTGGGGGGAATATATCAGGATTTGGTGAATTTCCTCATTGGGACTTTGGAAGGCTTTGGGTAGGATTTGGTGAGCAGTTGTTCTGGCTTGAGGCAGGACTTGGTCAAGTTCTTCTGTAGGATTTTGGGAGGTCTTCTTCAGGATTTGGGATGTTTGGGTCAGGTTGTGGGGGGATTGGAGCAGGGATTTGGGAGGTTTTGGGGGGAATTTATCAGGATTGGGTCAGGTTATGCCCTAATTTGGGAGGTCCTGGTTAGAGCTTGGGAGGTTTTGGTCAGGTTTTTTGGGGTTGGTGAAGGATTGAGGAAGTTTTGGGGGGAATTTGCCTGGTTGTGGACAAGGTCCTCCCTAGGACTTTGGGAGGTTTGAGGAAGGATTTGATCAGGAGTTGTTGTGGCTTGGTCCAGGACTTGTCCAAGTTCTTCCCTAGGAGTTTGGGAGTTTTGGGACAGGTGGAAGGTTTTGGGGAAGGCTTTGGGAGGTTTTGTGGGGAATGTGGCCTGGATTTGACCAAGTTCCTTCCTGGGTGTTTGGGATGATTGTGTAAGGATTTGGGAGGTTGTGGTTAGGTTGTGGGGGACTGGTGCAGTATTTGGGAGGTTTTGGGGGGAATTTGTCAGGATTTGATGAGGTTGTGGCCAGGTGTGGGAGGCCTTGGTTAGAGCTTGGGGGGGTTGGTTCAGGTTGTGGGGGGTTGGTGCGGGATTTGGGAGGTTTTGGGGGTAATTTGTCCTGGATTTGACCAAGTTCCTTCCTGGGTCTTTGGGATGATTGGGTAAGGATTTGGGAGGTTTTGGTCAGGTTGTGGGGGGTTGGTGCAGGATTGAGGAAGTTTTGGGGAGAATTTGTCAGGGTTTGGCCGAGTTCTTCACTGGGAGTTTGGGAGGTTTTGGGCAGGATTTGGTGAGGAGTTGTTCTGGCTTGGGCCAGGATTTGGCCAAGTTCCTCCCTAGGACTTTGGGAGTTTAGGGGAAGGATTTGGGAGGTTTTGGGGGGAATTTGTCAGGAGTTGGTCAGGGTGTGGGCAGGTTTGGGTTGTGTTGGACAGAGGTTGGTAGGTTTTGGGGGGTTGGGACAGGTATGAGGGGGGTTGGGAGAGGTATGAGAAGGTTTGGGTTGGATTTGTTCAGGATTTGGCCAGTTTCTTCCCTGGGTCATTGGGAGGTTTTGGTCAGGATTTAGGAGGCTTTGTGGGGAATTTGTTAGGCTTTGGCCAAGTTTTTCCCTAGGACTTTGGGAGGTGTTGGGCAGGATCTGGTGAGGAGTTGTTCTGGCTTGGGCCAGGACTTGTGAAGTTCTTCGCCAGGAGTTTGGGCAGGATTTGGAGGGTTTGGGAGGGTTTTGTCAGGCTTTGGGGTGTTGTTGCGGGATTTGGGAGGTTTTGGGGGGAATTAGTTGGGATTTGGTCAGGTTGTGGGGAGGTTTGGGAGGACTTGGTTAGGCTTAGGCAGTTTGGGTCAGGTTGTGGGGGGTTAGTGCAGGATTTGTCAGGTTTTGGGGGGAATTTGTCATTATTTGGTCAGTTTGTCGACAAATTTGGGAGGTGCTGGTTAGAGCTGGGGAGGTTTTGGTCAGGTTTTTGGGGTTTGATGTAGGAATTAGTAAGTTTTGGGGGGAATATATCAGGATTTGGTGAATTTCCTCATTGGGAGTTTGGAAGGCTTTGGGTAGGATTTGGTGAGCAGTTGTTCTGGCTTGAGGCAGGACTTGGTCAAGTTCTTCTGTAGGATTTTGGGAGGTCTTCTTCAGGATTTGGGATGTTTGGGTCAGGTTGTGGGGGGATTGGAGCAGGATTTGGGAGGTTTTGGGGGGAATTTGTCAGGATTGGTTCAGGTTGTGCCCTAATTTGGGAGGTCCTGGTTAGAGCTTGGGAGGTTTTGGTCAGGTTTTTTGGGGTTGGTGAAGGATTGAGGAAGTTTTGGGGGGAATTTGCCTGGTTGTGGACAAGGTCCTCCCTAGGACTTTGGGAGGTTTGAGGAAGGATTGGATCAGGAGTTGCTGTGGCTTGGTCCAGGACTTGTCCAAGTTCTTCCCTAGGAGTTTGGGAGTTTTGGGACAGGTTGTGGGAGGTTTTGGGGAAGGCTTTGGGAGGTTTTGTGGGGAATGTGGCCTGGATTTGACCAAGTTCCTTCCTGGGTGTTTGGGATGATTGTGTAAGGATTTGGGAGGTTGTGGTTAGGTTGTGGGGGACTGGTGCAGGATTTGGGAGGTTTTGGGGGGAATTTGTCAGGATTGGGTCAGGTTGTGGGCAGGTTTGGGAGGTCTTGGTTAGAGGCAGGGAGGTTCGGGTCAGGTTGTGGGGGACTGGGGAAGGGTTCAGAAGGTTTTGGGAGTTTTGGTCAGGATTTGGTGAGGTTCAGCTGAGGATTTGGGAGGTTTGGGGCAAGATTTTTTGGCTTTGGCCGAGTCCTCGCTAGGACTTTGGGAGGTTGTGGGAAGGGTTTGGGCAGGGCTTGGTCTGGAGACAGCTCTGGGTGGCTGTGAGGTGCTCTGGGGGAATCCCCTGATATTAATTATTAGCAGAATTATTAGCCCTATTCTCATTAACATCACTATTAGCTGCTTTATTATTATTATTATTATTATCATTATTATTATCATTATTATTATCATTATTATTATTATTATTAACTATTACTCCTACTAGTGAGACTGTAACTGTTAGCCACATTGTTTATCATTATTAGCAGGATTATTGGCCACATTATCTATTTTTATCAGCTGGGTTATTAGCTCTGTCAATTGTTTTCCGTAGCTACTTCCAGCTCTATTCTTAATTATTACTATTATTAGGACTATAGCTCTATAATTAATCCCTAGCAGGACTATTAGCTCTATTGGTAATTATCTCTCTTAGTTATTATTAGGATGTCTTTTAGCTCTATTATTTATTATCTTATTAAGACTATTAGGCACATTATTTATCAGTATTAGCAGGACTATTAGGTGCATTAATTATTATTACTCTTTTAAGTATTAGTATTACTATTCGCTGTGTAATTAGTTGTTAAGAGGAGTATTATCCACATTATTTATAGGTATTGGTGGGATTGTTAGCTCTCTTAATTATTATTAGGAGTATTATTAGCTCTATCATTAATTCTTTCCATAGTTGAGATTATTAGCCAATTTAGTTATAGGTATTAGCAGGATTATTAGCTTTTTGAATTACTAGTATTAGCAGTAATATTAGCTCTATTAATTATTCTTAGCGGGTTTATTAGCTCTATTATTAATTGTTAACAGGATTATTAGCTCTATGAACTTTATTCCGAGGACTCTTAACTGTGGCTTGGGCCAGGACTTAGCCAAGTTCTTCCCTAGGAGTTTGGGAGGTTTGGGAGAGGTTGTGGGGGGTTGGAGAAGGATTCTGCAAGTTTTGGGGGTTTTGGTGAGGAATTGTCCAGGTTCCTCTCTTGGCCTTTGGGAGGTTTGGGTCAGGATTTGGGAGTTTTGGTGGGGATTTAGTCTCTGGATTGAAGCAGGGTTTGGTCAGATCCTGCCCAGAATTTGGGGGGTTTAGGGAAGGATTGGGGAGGTTTGGGTGAGGTTGTGGGGGGTTGGTGCAGGAATTGGGAGGTTTTTTGGGGGAATTTGGCCTGGATTTGAGCAAGTTCCTCCCTGGGTTTTTGGGAGGATTGGGTAAGGATTTGGGAGGTTTGGGTCAGGTTGTGGGGGGTTGGTGCCAGATTTGGGAGGTTTTGGGGGGAATTTTTCAGGAGTTGGTCAGATTGTGGGCAGGTTTGGGAGGTCTTGGTTAGAGGTTGGGAGGTTTTGGGGAGGTTGGGACAGGTTTGAGAAGGTTTGGGGTGGATTTGTTGAGGATTTGGCCAGCTTCCTCCCTGGGACATTGGGAGGTTTAGGTCAGGATTTAGGAGGCTTTGTGGGGAATTTGTTAGGCTTTGGCCAAGTTTTTCCCTAAGACTTTGGGAGGTGTTGGGCAGGATCTGGTGAGGAGTTGTTCTGGCTTGGGCCAGGACTTGGGAAGTTCTTATGTAGGAGTTTGGGCAGGATTTGGAAGGTTTGGGAGGGTTTTGTTAGGCTTTGGGGGGTTGGTGCCGGATATGGGAGGTTTTGGGGGGGATTTGTCAGTATTTGGTCAGTTTGTGGCCAGGTGCTTGGTGCCATGGGTTAGTTGATTAGGTGGTGTTGGGTGATAGGTTGGACGCGATGATCTTGAAGGTCTCTTCCAACCCGGTTTATTCTATTCTATTCTATTCTATTCTATTAGGAGGACTTTTTGCTCTGTATAATAATAATAATAATAATAATAATAATAATAATAATAATAATAATAATAATAATAATAATAATAATAATAATAATAACAGCAACAACAACAAGCCCAACCCCACTGCAGCCATGGTGTTGATGCCTCCCAGCAGGATCATTAGCAGCATTCATTCTCAGCAGCAGGGCTATTAGCTTTAGTAATCCTTAGCAGGACTCTCAGCTCTAGGAAGAAGGATTTGGAGGACTCGGTGCCCAGGGTCTGGGAGGTTGTGGTCAGGTTGTGGAGGGTTGGGAAAGGATTGAGGAAGTGTTGGGGGGAATTGGTCAGGATTTGGCCAAGTTCCTCCCTGGAACTTTGGGAGGTTTGGGTCAGGAGTTGGGAGGTTTTGTTCAGGTTGTGTGGGGTTGGTGCAGGATTTGGGAGGTTTTGGGGGGAATTTGTCAGGAGTTGGTCAGGTTGTGGCCACGTTTGGGAGGTCTTGGTTAGAGGTTGGGAGGTTTTGGGGAAGGATTTGTAAGGTTTTGGTCTGGTTTGGTCAGGATTTGGCCAAGTTCTGTCCTGGATCTAAGAGGTTTTGGGCAGAATTTGGGAAGTTCTCTGAGGATTTGTTGCAGGATTTGTTGCTGGATTGAAGCAGGCCTAGGTCAAATCCTGGCCAGAATTTGGGAGGTTTAGGGTCATGCTGTGTGGGGTTGGGGAAGGATTCAGCAAGTCTTGGGGGATTTGGTCTGAATTTGGCGAAGTTCCTCCCTGGGACTTTGGGAGGTGTGGGGAAGGATTTGGAGAGGATTTGTTGTGGCTTGGTCCAGGACTTGTCCAAGTTCTTCCCTAGGAGTTTGGGAGTTTTGGTTCAGGTTGTGGGGGGTTGGTGCAGGATTTGGGAGGTTTTGGGGGGAATTAGTCAGGATTTGATGAGGTTGTGGCCAGGTGTGGGAGGCCTTGGTTAGAGCTTGGGGGGTTTGGTTCAGGTTGTGGGGGGTTGGTGCGGGATTTGGGAGGTTTTGGGGGGTAATTTGTCCTGGATTTGACCAAGTTCCTTCCTGGGTCTTTGGGATGATTGGGTAAGGATTTGGGAGGTTTTGGTCAGGTTGTGGGGGGTTGGTGCAGGATTGAGGAAGTTTTGGGGAGAATTTGTCAGGGTTTGGCCGAGTTGTTCACTGGGACTTTGTGAGGTTTTGGGCAGGATTTGGTGAGGAGTTGTTCTGGCTTGGGCCAGGATTTGGCCAAGTTCCTCCCTAGGACTTTGGGAGTTTAGGGGAAGGATTTGGGAGGTTTTGGGGGGAATTTGTCAGGAGTTGGTCAGGTTGTGGGCAGGTTTGGGTTGTGTTGGACAGAGGTTGGGAGGTTTTGGGGGGTTGGGAGAGGTATGAGAAGGTTTGGGTTGGATTTGTTCAGGATTTGGCCAGTTTGTTCCCTGGGTCATTGGGAGGTTTTGGTCAGGATTTAGGAGGCTTTGGGGGGAATTTGTTAGGCTTTGGCCAAGTTTTTCCCTAGGACTTTGGGAGGTTTTGTTCAGGATCTGGTGAGGAGTTGTTGTGGCTTGGGCCAGGACTTGTGAAGTTCTTCCCCAGGAGTTTGGGCAGGATTTGGAGGGTTTGGGTGGGTTTTGTCAGGCTTTGGGGTGTTGGTGCGGGATTTGGGAGGTTTTGGGGGGAATTAGTTGGGATTTGGTCAGGTTGTGGGCAGGTTTGGGAGGACTTGGTTAGGCTTAGGAAGTTTGGGTCAGGTTGTGGGGGGTTAGTGCAGGATTTGTCAGGTTTTGGGGTGAATTTGTCAATATTTGGTCAGTTTGTCGACAAATTTGGGAGGTGCTGGTTAGAGCTGGGGAGGTTTTGGTCAGGTTTTTGGGGTTTGATGTAGGAATTAGTAAGTTTTGGGGGGAATATATCAGGATTTGGTGAATTTCCCTCATTGGGAGTTTGGAAGGCTTTGGGTAGGATTTGGTGAGCAGTTGTTGTGGCTTGAGGCAGGCCTTGGTCAAGTTCTTCTGTAGGATTTTGGGAGGTCTTCTTCAGGATTTGGGATGTTTGGTTCAGGTTGTGGGGGGATTGGAGCAGGATTTGGGAGGTTTTGGGGGGAATTTGTCAGGATTGGGTCAGGTTGTGCCCTAATTTGGGAGGTCCTGGTTAGAGCTTGGGAGGTTTTGGTCAGGTTTTTTGGGGTTGGTGAAGGATTGAGGAAGTTTTGTGGGGAATTTGCCTGGTTGTGGACAAGGTCCTCCCTAGGACTTTGGGAGGTTTGAGGAAGGATTTGATCAGGAGTTGTTGTGGCTTGGTCCAGGACTTGTCCAAGTTCTTCCCTAGGAGTTTGGGAGTTTTGGGACAGGTTGTGGGAGGTTTTGGGGAAGGCTTTGGGAGGTTTTGTGGGGAATGTGGCCTGGATTTGACCAAGTTCCTTCCTGGGTGTTTGGGATGATTGTGTAAGGATTTGGGAGGTTGTGGTTAGGTTGTGGGGGACTGGTGCAGGATTTGGGAGGTTTTGGGGGGAATTTGTCAGGATTGGGTCAGGTTGTGGGCAGGTTTGGGAGGTCTTGGTTAGAGGCAGGGAGGTTCGGGTCAGGTTGTGGGGGACTGGGGAATGGTTCAGAAGGTTTTGGGAGTTTTGGTCAGGATTTGGTGAGGTTCAGCTGAGGATTTGGGAGGTTTGGGGCAAGATTTTTTGGCTTTGGCCGAGTCCTCGCTAGGACTTTGGGAGGTTTTGGGAAGGGTTTGGCCAGGGCTTGGTCTGGAGACAGCTCTGGGTGGCTGTGAGGTGCTCTGGGGGAATCCCCTGATATTAATTATTAGCAGAATTATTAGCCCTATTGTCATTAACATCACTATTAGCTGCTTCTTTATTATTATTATTATTATTATTATTATTATTATTATTATTATTATTATTATTATTATTATTATTATTAACTATTACTCCTACTACTGAGACTATAACTGTTAGCCACATTGTTTATCATTATTAGCAGGATTATTGGCCACATTATCTATTTTAATCAGCTGGGTTATTAGCTCTGTCAATTGTTTTCCGTAGCTACTTCCAGCTCTATTCTTAATTATTACTAATATTAAGACTATAGCTCTATAATTAATCCCTAGCAGGACTATTAGCTCTATTGGTAATTATCTCTCTTAGTTATTATTAGGATGTCTTTTAGCTCTATTATTTATTATCTAATTAAGACTATTAGGCACATTATTTATCAGTATTAGCAGGACTATTAGGTGCATTAATTATTATTACTCTTTTAAGTATTAGTATTACTATTCGCTGTGTAATTAGTTGTTAAGAGGAGTATTATCCACATTATTTATAGGTATTGGTGGGATTGTTAGCTCTCTTAATTATTATTAGGAGTATTATTAGCTCTATTATGAATTATTTCCATAGTTGAGATTATTAGCCAATTTAGTTGTAGGTATTAGCAGGATTATTAGCTTTTTGAATTACTAGTATTAGCAGTAATATTAGCTCTATTAATTATTCTTAGCGGGTTTATTAGCTCTATTATTAATTGTTAACAGGATTATTAGCTCTATTAACTTTATTCCGAGGACTCTTAACTGTGGCTTGGGCCAGGACTTAGCCAAGTTCTTCCCTAGGAGTTTGGGAGGTTTGGGAGAGGTTGTGGGGGGTTGGAGAAGGATTGTGCAAGTTTTGGGGGTTTTGGTGAGGAATTGTCCAGGTTCCTCTCTTGGCCTTTGGGAGGTTTGGGTCAGGATTTGGGAGTTTTGGTGGGGATTTAGTCTCTGGATTGAAGCAGGGTTTGGTCAGATCCTGCCCAGAATTTGGGGGGTTTAGGGAAGGATTGGGGAGGTTTGGGTGAGGTTGTGGGGGGTTGGTGCAGGAATTGGGAGGTTTTTTGGGGGAATTTGGCCTGGATTTGAGCAAGTTCCTCCCTGGGTTTTTGGGAGGATTGGGTAAGGATTTGGGAGGTTTGGGTCAGGTTGTGGGGGGTTGGTGGCAGATTTGGGAGGTTTTGGGGGGAATTTTTCAGGAGTTGGTCAGATTGTGGGCAGGTTTGGGAGGTCTTGGTTAGAGGTTGGGAGGTTTTGGGGAGGTTGGGACAGGTTTGAGAAGGTTTGGGGTGGATTTGTTGAGGATTTGGCCAGCTTCCTCCCTGGGACATTGGGAGGTTTAGGTCAGGATTTAGGAGGCTTTGTGGGGAATTTGTTAGGCTTTGGCCGAGTTTTTCCCTAAGACTTTGGGAGGTGTTGGGCAGGATCTGGTGAGGAGTTGTTCTGGCTTGGGCCAGGACTTGGGAAGTTCTTATGTAGGAGTTTGGGCAGGATTTGGAAGGTTTGGGAGGGTTTTGTTAGGCTTTGGGGGGTTGGTGCCGGATATGGGAGGTTTTGGGGGGGATTTGTCAGTATTTGGTCAGTTTGTGGCCAGGTGCTTGGTGCCATGGGTTAGTTGATTAGGTGGTGTTGGGTGATAGGTTGGACGCGATGATCTTGAAGGTCTCTTCCAACCTGGTTTATTCTATTCTATTCTATTCTATTAGGAGGACTTTTTGCTCTGTATAATAATAATAATAATAATAATAATAATAATAATAATAATAATAATAATAATAATAATAATAATAATAATAATAATAATAATAATAACAGCAACAACAACAACCCCACTGCAGCCATGGTGTTGATGCCTCCCAGCAGGATCATTAGCAGCATTCATTCTCAGCAGCAGGGCTTTAGTAATCCTTAGCAGGACTCTCAGCTCTAGGAAGAAGGATTTGGAGGACTCGGTGCCCAGGATCTGGGAGGTTGTGGTCAGGTTGTGGAGGTTTTGTTCAGGTTGTGGGGGGTTGGTGCAGGATTTGGGAGGTTTTGGGGGGAATTTGTCAGGAGTTGGTCAGGTTGTGGCCACGTTTGGGAGGTCTTGGTTAGAGGTTGGGAGTTTTTGGGGAAGGATTTGGAAGGTTTTGGTCTGGTTTGGTCAGGATTTGGCCAAGTTCTGTCCTGGATCTAAGAGGTTTTGGGCAGAATTTGGGAAGTTCTCTGAGGATTTGTTGCAGGATTTGTTGCTGGATTGAAGCAGGCTTTGGTCAAATCCTGGCCAGAATTTGGGAGGTTTAGGGTCATGCTGTGTGGGGTTGGGGAAGGATTCAGCAAGTCTTGGGGGATTTGGTCTGAATTTGGCAAAGTTCCTCCCTGTGAGTTTGGGAGGTGTGGGGAAGGATTTGGAGAGGTTTTGGTCAGGTTGTGGGGGGTTGGTGCAGGATTTGGGAGGTTTTGGGGGGAATTAGTCAGGATTTGATGAGGTTGTGGCCAGGTGTGGGAGGCCTTGGTTAGAGCTTGGGGGGTTTGGTTCAGGTTGTGGGGGGTTGGTGCGGGATTTGGGAGGTTTTGGGGGTAATTTGGCCTGGATTTGACCAAGTTCCTTCCTGGGTATTTGGGATGATTGGGTAAGGATTTGGGAGGTTTTGGTCAGGTTGTGGGGGGTTGGTGCAGGATTGAGGAAGTTTTGGGGAGAATTTGTCAGGGTTTGGCCGAGTTCTTCACTGGGACTTTGTGAGGTTTTGGGCAGGATTTGGTGAGGAGTTGTTCTGGCTTGGGCCAGGATTTGGCCAAGTTCCTCCCTAGGACTTTGGGAGTTTAGGGGAAGGATTTGGGAGGTTTTGGGGGGAATTTGTCAGGAGTTGGTCAGGTTGTGGGCAGGTTTGGGTTGTGTTGGACAGAGGTTGGGAGGTTTTGGGGGGTTGGGAGAGGTATGAGAAGGTTTGGGTTGGATTTGTTCAGGATTTGGCCAGTTTCTTCCCTGGGTCATTGGGAGGTTTTGGTCAGGATTTAGGAGGCTTTGTGTGGTATTTGTTAGGCTTTGGCCAAGTTTTTCCCTAGGACTTTGGGAGGTTTTGTTCAGGATCTGGTGAGGAGTTGTTGTGGCTTGGGCCAGGACTTGTGAAGTTCTTCCCCAGGAGTTTGGGCAGGATTTGGAGGGTTTGGGAGGGTTTTGTCAGGCTTTGGGGTGTTGTTGCGGGATTTTGGAGGGTTTGGGGGGAATTAGTTGGGATTTGGTCAGGTTGTGGGCAGGTTTGGGAGGACTTGGTTAGGCTTAGGAAGTTTGGGTCAGGTTGTGGGCGTTAGTGCAGGATTTGGGAGGTTTGGGGGGGAATTTGTCAATATTTGGTCAGTTTGTCGACAAATTTGGGAGGTCCTGGTTCGAGCTGGGGAGGTTTTGGTCAGGTTTTTGGGGTTTGATGTAGGAATTAGTAAGTTTTGGGGGGAATATATCAGGATTTGGTGAATTTCCTCATTGGGACTTTGGAAGGCTTTGGGTAGGATTTGGTGAGCAGTCGTTCTGGCTTGAGGCAGGACTTGGTCAAGTTCTTCTGTCGGATTTTGGGAGGTCTTCTTCAGGATTTGGGATGTTTGGGTCAGGTTGTGGGGGGATTGGAGCAGGATTTGGGAGGTTTTGGGGGGAATTTGTCAGGATTGGGTCAGGTTGTGCCCTAATTTGGGAGGTCCTGGTTAGAGCTTGGGAGGTTTTGGTCAGGTTTTTTGGGGTTGGTGAATGATTGGGGAAGTTTTGGGGGGAATTTGGCTGGTTGTGGACAAGGTCCTCCCTAGGACTTTGGGAGGTTTGAGGAAGGATTTGATCAGGATCTGGGAGGTGTTTGTGGGGATTTGGTGAGAATTTGGTCTGTGGATGGAAGCAGGCTATGGTCAAATCCTGGCCAGAATTTGAGAGGTTTAGGTCAGGTTTTGGGGGGTTGGGACAGGATTGAGGAAATTTTGGGGGGAATTTGGTCAGGACTTGGCCAAGTTCCTCCCTGAGACATTGGGAGGTTTTGGGGCAGGATTTGGTCAGGAGTTGTTCTGGCTTGGGCCAGGAGTTGGCCAAGTTTGTCCTTAGGACTTTGGTAGATTAGGGGAAGGATTTGTGAGGTTTTGTTCAGGATTTGGGAAGTTTGGGTCAGGATGGGGGGGTTGGGAAAGGATTGAGGAAGTGTTGAGGGGAATTGGTTTGGATTTGGCCAACTTCCTCCGTGGGACTTTGGGAGGCTTGGGTAAGGATTTGGGAGGTTTTGGTCAGGTTGTGGGCTGTTGGTGCAGGATTGAGGAGATTTAGGGGGGATTAGTTCAGGCTTTGGACAACTTCCTCCCCAGTGCTTTGGGAGGTTTTTGGGCAGGATTTGGGAGGTTTTTGGGGGGTTTGCTCAGGAGTCGGTCTCTGGATTGAAGCAGGCTTTGGTCACATCCTGCCCGGAATTTGGGAGGTTTGGGTCAAGTTGTGGGGGATTGGTGCAGGATTTGGGAGGTTTTGGGGAGATTTTGTCAGGGTTGGGTCAGGTTGTTGTGGTTTTTGATAGGATTCAGGACCTTTTGGGTGGAATTTGGGAGGTTTTGGCCAAGTTCCCCTTTGGGACTTTGGGAGGATTTGGGAAGGATTTGGGAGGTTTTGGTCTTGTTTTGGCCAGGATTTGGCCCAGTTCTGTACAGCATTTGGTAGGTTTGGGGGGAAGTTGTCAGGCTTTGTCCAAGTTCCTCCATGGGTCATTGGAAGGTTTTGGGCAGGATTTGGGAGGTTTTGTGGGGATTTGGACAGGCTTTGGCCAACTTGCTCCCTGGGTCATTGGGAGGTTTGGGGCAGGATTTGCCAGGATTTGTTCTGGCTTAGGCCAGGACTTGGAGAAGTTCTTCCCTAGGACTTCGGGAGATGGTTGTGCAGATTTGGAGAGTATTTGGTCTCTGGATTGAACCAATCTTTGGCTAAATTCTGTCCAAAATTTGGGAGGTTTAGGGAAGGATTTGGGAAGTTTGGGTGAGGTTGTGGGGGGTTGGGGCAGGATTTGGGAGGTTTTGGGGGGAATTTTCCACGCTTTGTCCAAGTTCTTGCCTGGGACTTTGGGAGATATTAATTTGGGAGATATTAATTATTATTAAGAGGATTATTAGCTCTCTTATTAATTATTGCCATACTTAAGATTATTAGCCATAATATTTATAGATATTAGCAGGATTATTAGCTCAAATAATTATTAGTAGCTGTATTATTAGGACTATTATTAATTATTCCATTGTTAATATTATTAGCCACATTATTATACGTATTTGCTGGATTATTAGCTCTATTAACTATTATCAGTATCATTATATCTATTATTAATTATAGTCATAGTTGAGATCCTTAGCCATATTATTTATAGGTTTTAGCAGGGTTATTAGTTCCATTAATTATTATTAGCAATATTATTAGCTCTATGATTTATTCTTAGCCAGTGTATTAGCTCTATTATTAATTGTTAACAGGATTATTAGCTCTATTGATTTTTATTCCCAGGACTCTTAACTCTATTAACCATTAGCTGGACTTTTAGCTCTATTAGGTATGATTAGCATCATTAGCCATATTTGGATTGCTAGTCATTTATCAATATTAGCAGGATTATTAGCTCTATTAGTTGTTATTATTAGCAGGACTATTAGCTCCATTATTATTACCATTATTAAGGCTATTAGCCATCGTATTTATCAATACAAGCAGGATTACTAGCTCCCTTAATAGTTATTAGCAGGAATATTAGCTCTGTTACTTATGAATAGCATGATTATTAGCGCTAAGTTTTATTATTAGTAGTAGTAAGACTTTTAGCCATGTTATTTATCATCATTAGCCTGATTGTAGCTCCAGTATTACTCATTACCAGTACTATTAGCTCTGTTAGTTATTATTAGGTGGACGTTTTGCTCTCTTAGTTATTGCTGTTATAATTATTTAGATTATTAGCCATATTATTTATAATTATTAGCAGTACTATAAGCTCTATTGTTAATTATTAACATTATTTTTATATTAGCCATATTATTTATCAGTATTAGCAGTATTATAAGCTCTATTAATTATTCTTAGCAGGACTATTAGGTCTTTTATTAGTTATTAAGAGGAGTATTAGCTCATCTAAGTATTGGTAGCAGAACTGTTAGCTCTCTTATTAATTATAGGCAGGATTGTTAGTGCCATTACTTAATATTAGCAGGACTCTTAGCTCTATTAATAATTATTAGGAGGACTTTTAGCTCTGTATTATAATAATAATAATAACAACAACAACAACCCCAACCCCACTGCAGCCATGGTGTTGATCCCTCCCAGCAGGATCATCAGCAGCATTCATTCTCAGCAGCAGGGCTATTAGCTTTAGTAATCCTTAGCAGGACTCTCAGCTCTAGGAAGAAGGATTTGGAGGACTCGGTGCCCAGGATCTGGGAGGTTGTGGTCAGGTTGTGGAGGGTTGGGAAAGGATTGAGGAAGTGTTGGGGGGAATTGGTCAGGGTTTAGCCAAGTTCGTCCGTAGGACTTTGAGAGGTTTTGGAAAAGGATTTGGGAGGTTTTGGTCCGGTTTGGACCAGGATTTGGCCAAGTTCTGTCCAGGATCTGGGAGGTTTTGGAAAGGGTTTGGAAAGTTTTGTGAGGATTTGGTGCAGGATTTGGTCTCTGGATTGAAGCAGCTTTGGTCAAATCCTGCTGAGAATTTGGCAGGTTTTGTTCAGGATTTGAGAGGTTTGGGTCAGGTTTTGGGGGCTTGGGACAGGATTGAGGAAGTTTTGGGGGGAATTTGTCAGGCTTTGGCAAAGTTCTTCACTAGGATTTTGGGAGGTTTTGGGGCAGGATCTGGTCAGGAGTTGTTCTGGCTTGGGCCAGGATTTGGCCAAGTTCGTCCCTAGGACTTTGGTAGATTAGGGGAAGGATTTGTGAGGTTTTGTTCAGGATTTGGGAAGTTTGGGTCATGTTGGGGGGGATTGGGAAAGGATTGAGGAAGTGTTGAGGGGAATTGGTCAGGATTTGGCCAACTTCCTCCTGGGGACTTTGGGAGGTTTGGGGAAAGATTTGGGAAGCTTTTGTCAGGATTTGGGGGCTGGTGGAGGATTCAGGAGATTTAGGGGGGATTAGGTCAGGCTTTGGACAACTTCCTACCTGGTGCTTTGGGAGGTTTTGGTCAGGATTTGGGAGGTTTTGGGGGGAATTTGTCAGGATTTGTTCAGTTTGTGGCCAGGTTTGGGAGGTCTTTGTTAGAGCTTGGGAAGTTTTGGAGGAATGGGACAGGATTGAGGAAGCTTTGGGGGGAATTTGTTGAGGATATGGGCTCTTCCATAGGACTTTGGGAGCTTTTTGTCATTATTTGGTGAGGATATGTTGTGCGTTGGTGCAGGATTTGTCCACATCGTGCCCAAGGTTTGGGAGGTTTGGGTCAGGTTGTGGGGCGTTGGTGCAGGATGTGGGAGGTTTTTTGGGGGAATTTGACCTGGATTTGACCAATTTCCTCCCTGAGTTTTTGGGGGATTGGGTAAGGACTTGGGAGGTTTTGGTCTGATTTTGGGAGGTTGGTGTAGGATTGAGGAAGTTTTGGGGGGAATTTGTCAGGATTTGGTCAATTTCCTCATTGGGACTTTGGGAGATTTTGGGCAGGATTTGGTCAGGAGTTGTTCTGGCTTGAGCCAGGACTGGGCCAAGTTCTTCTCTAGGACTTTGGGAGGTCTTTTTCAGGATTTGGGAGGTTTGGGTCAGCTTGTGGGGGGTTGGTACAGGCTTTGGGAGGTTTTGGGGGGAATTTGTCAATATTTGGTCAGTTTGTGGCCAGGTTTATGAGGTCTTGGTTAGAGGTTGAGAGGCTTTGGTCAGGTTTTGGGGGGTTGGGGAAGGATTGAGAGGGTTTTGGGAGGAATTTGTCAGGATTGGGTCAGGTTGTGCTCAAATTTGGGAGGTCCTGGTTAGAGCTTGGGAGGTTTTGGTCAGGTTGTTGGGGGTTAGTGAAGGATTGAGGACGTTTTAGGGGGAATTTGTCTGGCTATGGACAAGTTCCTCTGTAGGACTTAGAGAGGTTTTGGTCAGGATTTAGGAGGCCGTGGGAGAAATTTGTCAGGCTTTGTCCAAGTTTTCCTCCCTAGGACATTGGGAGGTTTTATTAAGGATTTGGGAGGTTTTTTGGGGAATTTGTCAGGATTTGGTCAGGTTGTGCCCAGGTTTGGGAGGTCTTGGTTAGAGATTGGGAGGTTTTGGGGAAAGATTTGGGAGGTTTGGTGAGGATTTGTTGCAGGATTTGTTGCTGGATTGAAGCAGGCTTTGGTCAAATCCTGGCCAGAATTTGGGAGGTTTAGGGTCATGCTGTGTGGGGTTGGGGAAGGATTCAGCAAGTCTTGTGGGATTTAGTCTGAATTTGGCCAACTTCCTCCCTGGGACTTTGGGAGGTGTGGGGAAGGATTTGGAGAGGATTTGTTGTGGCTTGGTCCAGGACTTGTCCAAGTTCTTCCCTAGGAGTTTGGGAGTTTTGGGACAGGTTGTGGGGGGTTGGTGCAGGATTTGGGCGGTTTTGGCCAAGTTCTTTACAGCATTTGGTGGGTTTTGGGGGGAATTAGTCAGGATTTGATCAGGTTGTGGCCAGGTTTGGGAGGTCTTGGTCAGAGCTTGGGAGGTTTGGGTCACATTGTGGGGGTTTGGTGCAGGATTTGGGAGGTTTTGGGGGTAATGTGGCCTGGATTTGACCAAGTTCCTTCCTGGGTATTTGGGATGATTGAATAAGGATTTGGGAGGTTTTGGTCAGGTTGTGGGGGGTTGGTGCAGGACTGAGGAAGTTTTGGGGAGAATTTTTGAGGGTTTGACTGAGTTCTTCACTGAGACTTTGGGAGGTTTTGGATAGGATTTGGGAGTTTTGGGGGGAATTTAGCAGGAGTTGGTCAGGTTGTGGGCAGGTTTGGGAGGTCTTGGTTAGAGGTTGGGAGCTTTTGGGTGGTTGGGACAGGTATGAGAAGGTTTGGGGTGGATTTGTTCAGGATTTGGCCAGCTTACTCCTTGGGTCATTGGGAGGTTTTGGTCAGCATTTAGGAGGCTTTGGGGGGAATTTGTTAGGCTTTGGCCAAGGTTTTCCCTACGAGTTTGGGAGGTTTGGGGCAGGATCTGGTCAGGAGTTGTGGGGGGTTGGTGCAGGATTTGGGAGGTTTTGGGGGGAATTTGTCAGGGGTTGGTCAGGTTGTTGCCAGGTTTGGAAGGTCTTGGTTAGTGGTTGGGAGAATTTGGACAGGTTGTTGGAGGTTTGGGATAGGATTGATGAAGTGTTGGGGGGAATTTGGTCTGAATTTGGCCAACTTCCTTCCTGGGACTTTGGGAAGTTTGGGGAAGGATTTGGGAAGTTTTTGTCAGGATTTGGGGGTTGGTGCAGGATTCAGGAGATTTAGGGGGGATTAGGTCAGGCTTTGGACAACTTCCTACCCGGTACTTTGGGAGGTTGTGGTCAGGGTTTGGGAGGTTTTGGGGGGGTTTGCTGAGGATTTGGTCACTGGATTGAAGCAAGGTTTGGTCACATCGTGCCCAGAATTTGGGAGGTTTGGGTCAAGTTGTGGGGGATTGGTGCAGGATTTGGGAGGTTTTGGGGAGATTTTGTCAGGATTGGGTCAGGTTGTTGGGGTTTTTGATAGGATTGAGGCAGTTTTGGGTGGAATTTTTTCAGGACTTGGCCAAGTTCCTCCCTGGGACTTTGGGAGGTTTGGTGAAGGATTTGGGCAGTTTTGATCTCATTTGGGCCAGGCTTTGTCCAAGTTCCTCCATAGGACATTGGGAGGTTTTGGGCATGATTTGGGAGGTTTTGTGGGGATTTGGTAAGGATTTGGTGTGTGGATTGAACCAGGCTTTGGTGATATCCTGCCCAGAATGTGGGTGGTTTAGGGAAGGATTTGGGAGGTTTGGGTGAGGTTGTGGGGGGATTTGGTAAGGATTTGGTGTGTGGATTGAACCAGGCTTTGGTGAAATCCTGCCCAGAATGTGGGTGGTTTAGGGAAGGATTTGGGAGGTTTGGGTGAGGTTGTGGGGGGTTGGTGCAGGATTTGGGAGGTTTTGGGGGGAATTTGTCAGGCTTTGTCCAAGTTCTTCCCTGGGACTTTGGGAGAAATTAATTTGGGAGATATTAATTATTATTAGGAGGATTATTAGTTCTCTTATTAATTATTGCCATAGTTAAGATGATTTCCATAGTTAATATTATTTGCCACATTATTTATAGGTATTTGCTGGATTATTAGCTCTATTAATTATTATCAGTGTCATTAGCTCTATTATTAAATATAGTCATAGTTGAGATCCTTAGCCATATTATTTATAGGTATTAGCAGTATTATTAATTCAAATAATTATTATTAGCAGTATTATTAGCTCTATGATTTATTCTTAGCTGCTGTATTAGCTCTATTATTAATTGTGAACAGGATTATTAGCGATATTGATTTTTATTCCCAGGACTCTTTACTCTATTAACCATTAGCAGGGCTTTTAGCTCCATTAGTCATGATTAGCATTGCTCTTATCTCTCCTATTAATTATTAGCCATATTTGGATTATTAGTCATGCTATTTATCAATATTAGCTGGATTGTTAGCTCTATTAGTTGTTGTTATTAGCAGGACTATTAGCTCCATTATATTTACCATTATTAAGGCTATTAGCCATAGTATATCTCAATAGAAGCAGAATTATTAGCTCCCTTGATTGTTGTTAGCAGGAATATTAGCTCTGATCTTTATGATTAGCATGATTATTAGTGGTAAGTTTTATTATTATTCCTAGTTGTAGTGGTTTGAGCCTTAACTGGGAGTTAAAAGCTCAAATGGGGAAAAGGCTGAGAATCTCTTCCCCACTCCCCCGCCTCCTCCCTCCGAACAGGGAGAGGGAATAAAGAGGAGTAAGTAGCAAATCCACTAAACAACAATCTGGAGTCAGCTTGGAAGTAGAGAGGCGAAGAATTTGTCTTTAAATTATATATATATGACAATAACAGGAAAAAAAAGTTCCCAAGGGCAAGGAGCAAGAATGGATGGGAGGGGGACAGAAAAGAGTAGTACAAAACCAGTCTTTCTCTGAGGAGGTGCGGAGGCAGCAGGGAAAAGGATCAGGTGCGGCCACGTGGCTGAGGAGCAGGAGGGCAGCTGCAGTGGCTCTCATTCAGCAGAGGCAGGAGCCCAAAAGGAGATCCCACAGCTATGATGTCCTGCTTTTTCTAGCCTAGCTGGGCAGGGAGGGGGGAGTGGAACAGAGTCAGCTTTGCCAGGGGCAGCGCCCTGCAGGGAGGGTAAAGTACCCGCAAGGCCTCCACCCTGCTTTGTTCTTTTGTTTTCAGCAAAAGGCCTTAACCCACCACACTAGTAAGGCTCTTAGCCATGTTATTTATCATTATTAGCCTGATTGTAGCTCCAGTATTACTCATTACCAGTACTATTAGCTCTGTTAGTTATTATTAGATGGACTTTTAGCTCTGTTAGTTATTGCTGTTATAATTATTTAGACTATTAGCCGTATTATTTATCAGTATTAGCAGTATTATTAGCTCTATTAATTATTCTTAGCAGGACTATTAGGTCTGTTATTAGTTATGAATAGGATTATTTACTCATCTACGTATTGTTAGGACTGTTAGCTCTCTTATTAATTATAGGCAGGATTGTTAGTGCCATTACTTAATATTAGCAGGATTCTTAGATCTGTTAGTAATTATTAGGAGGACTTTTAGCTCTGTACAATAATAATGATAATAATAATAATAATAACAACAATAACAACACTAACCCCACTGCAGCCATGGTGTTGATCCCTCCCAGCAGGATCATTAGCAGCATTCATTCTCAGCAGCAGGGCTATTAGCTTTAGTAATCCTTAGCAGGACTCTCAGCTCTAGGAAGAAGGATTTGGAGGACTCGGTGCCCAGGATCTGGGAGGTTGTGGTCAGGTTGTGGAGGGTTGGGAGGGAGGTTTGGGGAAGGATTTGGGAGGTTTGGGGAAGGATTTGGGAGGTTTGGGTGAGGTCGTGGGGGATTGGTGCAGGATTTGGGAGGTTTTGGGGGGAATTTGTCAGGATTTGTTCAGGTTGTGGCTGGCCATGTTTGGGAGGTCTTGGTTAGGGGTTGGGAGGTTTGGATCAGGTTGTCGGGGGTTGGGACAGGATTGAGGAAGCATTGTTAGGAATTTGTCAGGATTCGGCCAAGATTTTCCCTGTGTCTTTGGGACCTTCAGCTCAGAGTTTGGGAGGTTTGGGTCAGGTTGTGGGGGGTTGGGGATGCATTCAGCAAGTCTGGATTTGGCCAACTTTCTCTCTAGGAGTTTGGGAGGTTTGGGGCAGGATCTGGTCAGGAGTTGTTCTGGCTTGGGCCAGGACTTGGCCAAATTCTTCACTAGGACTTTTGGAGGTGTTGGGCAGGATTTGGGTAGTTTGGGTCAGGTTGTGGGGGGTTGGTGCAGGATTTGGGAGGTTTTGGGGGGAATTTGTCAGGATTGGTTTCAGGTTGTGGGCAGGTTTAGGAGGTCTTGGTTAGAGCTTGGGAGGTTTTGGAGGGTATGGGCAGCATTGAGGAAGCTTTGGGGGCAATTTGTTGAGGATTTGGGTTCTTCCATAGGACGTTGGGAGGTTTTTGTCATTATTTGGTGAGGATATGTTGTGGGTTGGTGCAGGATTTGTTCACATCCTGCCCAGGGTTTGGGAGGTTTGGGGCAGGTTGTGGGGCGTTGGTGCAGGATTGTGGAGGTTTTGAGGGGAATTTGTCAGGGTTGGTTCAGGTTGTGGCCAGGTTTGGGAGGTCTTGGATAGAGCTTGGGAGGTTTGGGTCAGGTTTTGGGGGGTTGGGACAGGATTGAGGAAGTTTTGGGGGGAATTTGTCAGGGTTTAGCCAAGTTCTTCGCTAGGACTTTGGGAGGTTTTGGGAAAGGATTTGGGAGGTTTTGGTCTGGTTTGGACCAGAATTTGGCCAAGTTCTGTCCTGGATCTGGGAGGTTTTGTAAAGGGTTTGGGAAGTTTTGTGAGGATTTGGTGCAGGATTTGGGAGGTCTCTGGATTGAAGCAGCTTTGGTCAAATCCTGCCCAGAATTTGGGAGGTTTTGTACAGGATTTGGGAGGTTTGGGTCAGGTTGTGGGGGATTGGTGCAGGGTTTCGGAGTTTTTGAGGGGAATTTGTCAGGAATTGGTCAGGTTGTGGGCAGGTTTGGGAGGTCTTGGTTAGAGCTTGGGAAGTTTGGGTCAGGTTGTTGGGGGATTGGGATAGGATTGAGGAAATTTTTGCTGGAAATTGTCAGAATTTGGCCAAGTTCTCTTTGGGACTTTGGGAGGTTTAGGGAAGGATTTGGGAGGTTTTGGTCTCGTTTGGGCCTGGATTTGGCCAAGTTCTATACAGCCTTTGGTAGGTTTGGGGTGATTTGTTCAGGCTTTGGCCAAGTTCCTCCTAGGGACTTTGGGAGGTTAGGGGAGGCATTTGGGAGGTTTTGTGTCAGGATTTGTCAGGATTGGTTCAGGTTGTGCCCAGGTTTGGGAGGTCTTGGTTAGAGCTATGAAGGGTTGGGTCAGGTTGTGGGTGGTTGGGACAGGATTGAGGGGGTTTTGGGTAGGATTTGGGAGGTTTTGGTCAAGTTGTGGGAGGTTGGTGCAGGATTTGGGAGGTTTTAGGGTGTGTTTGTTAGGCTTTGGGAGTTGTTGGGAAGGATCTGGTCAGGAGTTGTCCTGGCTTGCACTAGGACTTGGGAAGTTGTTCCCTAGGACTTAGGGAGGTTTTGTGGCAGGATCTGGGAGGTGTTTGTGGGGATTTGGTGAGAATTTGGTCTGTGGATGGAAGCAGGCTATGGTCAAATCCTGGCCAGAATTTGAGAGGTTTGGGTCAGGTTCTGGAGGGTTGGGATAGGATTGAGGAAGGGTTGAGGGGAATTGGTCTGGATTTGGCCAAGTTCCTCCCTGGGACTTTGGGAGGTTTGGGAAGGATTTGGGAAGTTTTAGTCAAGATTTGGGGGTTAGTGCAGGAATGAGGAGATTTAGGGGAGATTAGGTCAGGCTTTGGACAACTTCCTCCCCGGTGCTTTGGGAGGTTTTGGTCAGGATTTGGGAGGTTTTGGGGGGGGTTGCTGTGATTTGGTCTCTGGATTGAAGCAGGGTTTGGTCACATCGTGCCCAGAATTTGGGAGGTTTTGTTGTGGATTTGGGACTTTTGGGTCAAGTTGTGGGGGATTGGTGCAGGATTTGGGAGGTTCTGTGGAGATTTTGTCAGGATTGGGTCAGGTTGTTGGGGTTTTTGATAGGATTTGGGGATTTGGACAGGCTTTGGCTAACTTGCTCCCTGGGTCATTGGGAGGTTTGGGGCAGGATTTGCCAGGATTTGTTCTGGCTTGGGCCAGGACTTGGTGAAGTTCTTCCCTAGGACTTTGGGAGGTGGTTGTGCAGATTTGGAGAGAATTTGGTCTCTGGATTGAACCAATCTTTGGCTAAATTCTGTCCAAAATTTGGGAGGTTTAGGGAAGGACTTGGGAGGTTGGTGCAGGATTTGAGAGGTTTTGGGGGGAATTTTTCAGGCTTTGTCCAAGTTCTTGCCTGGGACTTTGGGAGATATTAATTTGGGAGATATTAATTATTATTAGGAGGATTATTAGCTCTCTTATTAATTATTGCCATAGTTAAGATTATTAGCCCCAATATTTATAGGTATTAGCAGGATTATTAGTGCAATTAATTATTATTAGCTGTATTATTAGGTCTGTAATTAATTATTTCCATAGTTAATATTATTAGCCACATTATTTATAGGCATTTGCTGGATTATTAGCTCTATTAATTATTATCAGTATGATTAGCTCTATTATTAATTATAGTCATAGTTGGGAGGTTGGGAACAGATTGAGGAAATTTTTGGTGGAAATTGTCAGGCTTTGGGCAAGTTTCTATTTGGGACTTTGGGAGGTTTAGGGCAGGATTTGGTCAGCAGTTGGTCAGGTTGTACCCAGGTTTGGGAGGTCTTGGTTAGAGGTTTGGACGTTTTGGGGAAGGATTTGGGAGGTTTTGGTCTGGTTTGCCCAGGATTTGGCCAAATTCCTCCCTAGGACTTTGGGAGGTCTGGGGAAGGATTTGGGCAGGATTTGTTCTGGCTTGGTCCAGCACTTGTCCAAGTTCTTCCCTAGGAGTTTGGGAGTTTTGGGTCAGGTTGTGGGGGGTTGGGGAAGGATTCAGCAAGTCATGGGGGATTTGGTGAGGAATTGTCCAGGTTCCTCCCTTGGACTTTGGGAGGTTTTGGGCAGGATTTGTGAGGTTTGGTTGGGATTTAGTCTCTGGATTGAAGCAGGGTTTGGTCACATTCTGGCCAGAATTTGGGGGGCTTAGGGAAGGATTTGGGAGGTTTGGGTCAGGTTTTTGGGGGTTGGTGTAGGATTTGGGAGGTTTTGCGGGGAATTTGGACTGGATTTGACCAAGTTCCTTCCTAGGTCTTTGGGATGATTGGGTAAGGATTTGGGAGGTTTGGGTCAGGTTGTGGGGGGTTGGTGCAGGATTTGGGTGGTTTTGGGGGGAATTTGTCAGGATTGGGCCAGGTTGTGCCCAGGTTTGGGAGGTCTTGGTTAGAGGTTGGGATGTTTGGTTCAGATTCAGGGGGACTGGGGAATGGTTCAGGAGGTTTTGGGAGGTTTTGTTCAGGATTTGGTGAGGTTCAGCTGAGGATTTGGGAGGTTTGGGGTAAGATTTGTTCTGCTTTGACCGAGTCCTCGCTAGGACTTTGGGAGGTTTTGGGAAGGGTTTGGCCAGGGCTTGGTCTGGAGACAGCTCTGGGAGGCTGTGAGTTCCTCTGGGGGAATTCCCTGATATTAATTATTAGCAGAATTATTAGCCCTATTGTCATTAACATGACTATTAGCTGCTTTATTATTGTTGTTGTTGTTATTATTAGTATTATTATTATTATTATTATTATTATTATTATTATTATTATTATTATTACTACTACTCCTACTACTGAGACTATAACTGTTAGCCACATTGTTTGTCATTATTAGCAGGATTATTGGCCACATTATCTATTTTTATTAGCAGGGTTATTAGCTCTGTCAATTGTTTTCTGTAGCTACTACCAGCTCTATTCTTAATTATTACCATTATTAGGACTATAGCTCTATAATTAATCCCTAGCAGGACTGTTAGCTGTATTAGTAATTATCTCTCTTAGTTATTATTAGGAAGTCTTTTAGCTCTATTATTTATTATCTTATTAAGACTATTAGGCACATTATTTATCAGTATTAGCAGGACTATTATGTGCATTAATTATTATTAGCTCTTTTAAGTATTAGTATTACTGTTCGCTGTGTAATTAGTTGTTAAGAGGAGTATTAGCTCTGTTATTAATTATTCACAGGTTTATTAGCACCATTGTAATTAGTTGTTAAGAGGAGTATTAGCTCTGTTATTAATTATTCACAGGGTTATTAGCACCATTACTCAATATTCTTGGGATTCTTAGCTCTATTATGAATTCTTTCCATTATTAAGATGCTTAGCCATATTAGTCATCAATGTTAGCAGGATTCTTAGCTCTTTTAAACATTAGCATCAGTGGCGTTATTAGGTCTGTTATTAACTGTTACCATAAGTCAGATTATTAGCCATAGTATTTATCTGTGTTAGCAGGAATTTTAACTCCATTACTTATTATTATTTCTCAGACTCTTAGCCATATTGTTTCTCATTCTTAGCCTGATTATAGCTCTAGTATTAATCCCCAGCAGGAATATTAGCTCTATTAGTTATTATTAGGAGGACTTTTAGCTCTGTTAGTTATTGGTATTATTATTATTATTAGTTGTGGTCTTTAGCCTTTAGCCATATTATTTATCACTATTAGCAGGTTTATTAACTCCATTAATTATAATTACTATTAGTAGCACTAGTAGTTATTAGTAGTAATAGGACTATAATCTCTATTATTAATTATTACCATCATTAAGATTATTAGACCTATTATGTATCAATGTTACCAGTATTATTAGCTCCAATAATTATAATTAGCAGGTTTTTTAGTTCTATTATTAATTGTTGCCATAGTTAAGATTATTAGCCATATTATTTTGAGGTATTAGCAGGATAATTCGCTCCATTAATAATTATTAGCTGTATTATTAGCTCTCTTATTAATTATTGCCATAGTTAAGATTATTAGCCACCTTAGTTATAGGTTTTAGCAGGATTATTAGCTCCATTAACTATTATTAACAGGATAATTGGATAATTACATCCATTATTAATTATTGCAATAGCT
This sequence comes from Melanerpes formicivorus, assembly GCF_026170545.1. Classification (NCBI taxonomy): domain Eukaryota; kingdom Metazoa; phylum Chordata; class Aves; order Piciformes; family Picidae; genus Melanerpes; species Melanerpes formicivorus. The sequence continues at coordinate 84,396 of NW_027142917.1, forward strand.
AAGATTATTATCCACATTATTTATAGGTATTGGCAGGATTTTTAGCTCTATTAATTATTATTAGGAGTATTAGTACTTCTATTATGAATTATTTCCATGGTTAAGATTATTAGCCACATTATTTATAGATATTAGCAGGAGTATGAGCTCCATTAATTATTATTTTCAGGATAATTGGCTAATTAGGTCTATAATTATTTCCAGAGTTGAGATTATTAGCCAATTTAGTTATAGGCATTAGCAGGATTATTAGCTTTTTGAATGATTAGTATTAGCAGTAATATTAGCTCTATTAATGATTCTTAGCAGGTTTATTTGCTCTATTATTAATTGTTAACAGGATTATTAGCTATATTAAATTTATTCTGAGGACTCTTAACTTTATTAAGCATTAGCAAGACTTTTAGCTCTATTAGATATGGTTAGCAGGGCTCTTAGCTCTCCTATTAATTATTAGCCATATTTGGATTATTAGTTGTGTTCTTAATCAATATTAGGTGAATTATTAGCTCTATTAGTTGTTATTATTAACAGGACTATTAGCTCCATTATTATTACCATTATTATGTCATGTTGTGGCCAAATTTAGGAGGTCCTGGTTAGAGCTTGGGAGGTTTGGGTCAGGTTGTTGGGGGTTGGTGCAGGATTGAGGAAGTGTTGGGGGGAATTTGTCAGACTATGGCCAAGTTCCTCCCTAGGACTGCGGGAGGTTTTGGGGAAGGATTTGGGAGGTTTTGGGGGGAATTTGTCAGGAGTTGGTCAGGTTGTGGCCAGGTTTGGGAGGTCTTGGTTAGAGGTTGGGAGGTTTTGGGGTGTTGGGAGAGGTATGAGAAGGTTTGGGGTGGACTTGTTCAGGGTTTGGCCAGCTTCCTCCCTGGGTCATTGGGAGGTTTTGGTCAGGATTTAGGAGGCTTTGGGGAGAACTTTTTAGGCTTTGGCCAAACTTTCCCCTATGACTTTGGGAGGTTTTGGGGAGGATTTGGGAGGTTTTGGGGGTAATTTGTCAGGATTGGGTCAGGTTGGGCCCAGGTTTGGGAGGTCTTGGTTAGAGGTTGGGAGGTTCGGTTCAAGTTCTGGGGGACTGGGGAAGGGTTCAGGAGGTTTTGGGGGTTTTGGTCAGGATTTGGTGAGGTTCAGCTGAGGATTTGGGAGGTTTGGGGAAGATTTGTTCTGCATTGGGCCAGGCTGTGGCCAAGTTCCTCCTTGGGACTTTGGGAGGTTTTGGGAAGGGTTTGGCCAGGGCTTGGTCTGGAGACAACTCTTGGAGGCTGTGAGGTCCTCTGGGTCTCTGGGGGAATCCCCTGATATTAATTATTAGCAGAGTTATTAGCCCTATTGTCATTAACATCACTATTAGATGATGATGATGATGATATTAATTATTAGCAGAGTTATAGCCCTGTTGTCATTAACATCACTATTTGATGATGATGATGATGAAATCTTACTACTACTCCATTACTTCTTATTAGCAGGGATATTAGCTCTAATTCTTTGTTCTTCTTATTATTTCTCAGACACTTAGCCATATTGTTTCTCATTCTTAGCCTGATTCTAGCTCTAGTATTAATCCCCAGCAGGAATGTTAGCTCTATTAGTTATTATTAGGAGGTCTTTTAGCTCTGTTAATTATTAGTAGTAGTATTATTAGTGGTAGTATTAAGACTTATTATTTATAAGCCATATGATTTATTACTATTAGCAAGATTATTACCTCCATTAATTGCTGATATCAGAACTATTAGCTCCATTGACTATAATTACTATTATTAGCACTATTAGTTATTACTAGTAATAGGACTATAAGCGCTATTATTAATTATGACCATAATTAAGGTTACTAGACATGTTAGTGGTATTATTAGCTCTATTAATCATTGTTAGGATTATGTGCTCTATTATTAATTATTGCCACAGTTAAGATTATTAGCCTTCTTAGTTATCTGTATTTGCAGGATTATTAGGTCCATTAATAATTATTACCAGTATTATTAGCTCTATTATTAATTATTTACATAGTAAAGATTATTAGCCACCTTAGTTATAGGTATTAGCAGAATTATTAGCTCCATTAATTAGTATTACCAGGATAATTGGATAATTAGGTCTATTATTAATTATTGCCATAATTATGATTAATAGCCACTGTAGTTATAGGTATTAGCAGGATAATTAGCTCCATTAGTTATTATTATCAGTATAATTAGCTCTATCATTAATTATTGCATAGTGGAGATTATTAGCCTTGCTATTCATAGGCATTAGCAGGATTATTTCCTTTCTTTATTATTTCTATTATTACCTATAACCGTAGTTAACATTCTTAGCCACCGTAGTTATTGGTTTTAGCAGGATTATTAGCTCCATTAATTATTATTACCAGGATAATTAGGTCCATTATTAATTATTGCAGTAGCTAAGATTATTATCCACATTATTTATAGGTATTGGCAAGATTGTTAGCTCTATTAATTATTATTAGGAATATTATTACCTCTATTCTGAATTATTGCCATAGTTAAAATTATTAGCCATATTATTTATAGGGATTAGCAGGATAATTAGCTCCATTAATTATTATTATGAGGATATTTGGATAATTAGGTCTATTATTAATTATTTCCATAGTTGATATTATTAGCCATCTTAGTTATAGGTATTAGCAGGATTATTACCTCTATTAATTATTATCAGTATCATTAGCTCTGTTATTAGTTATAGTCATAGTTTACATCCTTAGCCATATTATTTATAGGTATTAGCAGGATTATTAGCTCCATTAATTATTATTAGCAATATTATTAGCTCTATCATTTCTCCTTAGCCAGTGTATTAGCTCTATTATTAATTGTGAACAGGATTATTAGCTATATGGATTTTTATTCCCAGGACTCTTAACTCTATTAACCATTTGCAGGGCTTTTAGCTCCTTCAGTTATGATTAGCAGGGCTCTTAGCTCTACTATTAATTATTAGCCATATTTGGATTGTTAGTCATTTATCAATATTAGCAGGATTATTAGCTCTATTAGTTGTTATTATTAGCAGGACTATTAGCTCCATTATTATTACCATTATTAAGGCTATTAGCCATAGTATTTATCAATATAAGCTGGGTTACTAGCTCCCTTAATAGTTATTAGCAGGAATATTAGCTCTGTTTTATTATTAATAGAAATAAGACACTTAGCCTGATTGTAGCTGCAGTATTACTCATTACCAGTACTATTAGCTCTGTTAGTTATTATTAGGAGGACTTTTAGCTCCATTAGTTATTGCTGTTATAATTATTTAGACTATTAGCCATATTATTTATCATTATTAGCAGGACTATAAGCTCTATTGTTAATTAGTAACATTATTTAGATAATTAGCCATATTATTTATCAGTATTAGCAGTATTATTAGCTCTATTAATTATTCCTAGCAGGACTATTAGGGCTTTTATTAGTAATTAATAGGATTATTAGCTCATCTAAGTATTGGTAGCAGGACTGTTAGCTCTCTTATTAATTACAGGCAGGATTGTTAGTGCCATTACTTAACATTTGCAGGATTCTTAGCTCCATTAGTAATTATTAGGAGGACTTTTAGCTCTGTTTAATAATAATAATAATAATAATAATAATAACAACAACAACAACCCCAACCCCTCTGCAGCCATGGTGTTGATGCCTCCCAGCAGGATCATTAGCAGCATTCATTCTCAGCAGCAGGGCTATTAGCTTTAGTAATCCTTAGCAGGACTCTCAGCTCTAGGAAGAAGGATTTGGAGGACTCCGTGCCCAGGGTCTGGGAGGTTGTGGTCAGGTTGTGGAGGGTTGGGAAAGGATTGAGGAAGTGTTGGGGGGAATTGGTCAGGATTTGGCCAAGTTCCTCCCTGGGACTTTGGGAGGTTTTGGTCAGGCTGTGGGAGGTTGGTGCAGGATTTGGGAGGTTTTGGGGGGAATTTGTCAGGAGTTGGTCAGGTTGTGGGCAGGTTTGGGAGGTCTTGGTTAGAGGTTGGGAGGTTTTGGGGAAGGATTTGGGAGGTTTTGGTCTGGTTTGGACCAGGATTTGGCCAAGTTCTCTCCTGGATCTGGGAGATTTTGCCCAGGATTTGGGAGGTTTAGGGTCATGCTGTGTGGGGTTGGGGAAGGATTCAGCAAGTCTTGGGGGATTTGGTCTGAATTTGGCCAACTTCCTCCCTGGGTCTTTGGGAGGTCTGGGGAAGGATTTGGACAGGATTTGTTGTGGCTTGGTCCAGGACTTGTCCAAGTTCTTCCCTAGGAGTTTGGGAGTTTTGGGACAGGTTGTGGGGGGTTGGTGCAGGATTTGGGACGTTGTGGGGGGAATTAGTCAGGATTTGATCAGGTTGTGGCCAGGTGTGGGAGTCCTTGGTTAGAGCTTGGGGGGTTTGGTTCAGGTTGTGGGGGGTTGGTGCAGGATTTGGGAGGTTTTGGGGGTAATGTGGCCTGGATTTGACCAAGTTCCTTCCTGGGTCTTTGGGATGATTGGGTAAGGATTTGGAAGGTTTTGGTCAGGTTGTGGGGGGTTGGTGCAGGATTGAGGAAGTTTTGGGGAGAATTTGTCAGGGTTTGGCCGAGTTCTTCACTGGGACTTTGTGAGGTTTTGGGCAGGATTTGGTGAGGAGTTGTTCTGGCTTGGGCCAGGATTTGGCCAAGTTCCTCCCTAGGACTTTGGGAGGTTAGGGGAAGGATTTGGGAGGTTTTGGGGGGAATTTGTCAGGAGTTGGTCAGGGTGTGGGCAGGTTTGGGTGGTGTTGGACAGAGGTTGGTAGGTTTTGGGGGGTTGGGACATGTATGAGAAGGTTTGGGTTGGATTTGTTCAGGATTTGGCCAGCTTCCTCCCTGGGACATTGGGAGGTTTTGTTGAGGATTTAGGGGGTTTTGGGGGAATTTGTTAGGCTTTGGCCAAGTTTTTCCCTAGGACTTTGGGAGGTGTTGGGCAGGATCTGGTGAGGAGTTGTTGTGGCTTGGGCCAGGACTTGTGAAGTTCTTCCCCAGGAGTTTGGGCAGGATTTGGAGGGTTTGGGAGGGTTTTGTTAGGCTTTGGAGGATTGGTGCAGGATATGGGAGGTTTTCGGGGAATTTGTCAGTATTTGGTCAGGTTGTGACCAGGTATAGGAGGTCTTGGTTAGAGGTTGAGAGGCTTTGGTTAAGTTTTGGGGTTGGGAAAGGATTGTGGAGGTTTTGGTGGCAATTTGCCAGGGTTGGGCCAGGTTGTGTCCATGTTTGGAAGGTCCTGGTTAGAGCTTGGGAGGTTTGGGTCAGGTTGTGGGAGGTTGGTACAGGATCGAGGAGGTTTGGGGGGGAATTTGTCAGGCTTTGGGCAAGTTCTTCTTTGGGACTTTGGGAGGTTTTGGGAAGGATATGGGATGTTTTGGTCAGGTAGTGGGGTGTTGGGGAAGATTTGGGAGGTTCTGGGGGATATTTGTCAGGATTTGGTCAGTTTGTGGCCAGGTTTGGGAGGTCTTGGTTAGAGATTGAGAGGCTTGGGTCAAGTTTTGGGGGTTGGGACAGGATTTGTTAGGCTTTGGCTAAGTTCTTCCCTAGGACTTTGGGAGTTGTTGGGAAGGATCTGGTCAGGAGTTGTTCTGGCTTGGTCCAGGACTTGGCCAAGTTTGTTCCTAGGGCTTTGGTAGATTAGGGGAAGGATTTGGGAGGTTTTGTTCAGGATTTGGGAGGTTTGGGTGAGGTTGTGGGGGGTTGGTGCAGGATTCAGGAAGTTTTTGGGGGAATTTGTCAGGAGTTGGCCGATTTCTTCCCTGGGACTTTGGGAGGTTTGAGGAAGGAGGTTTGGTCTGGTTTTGGTCAGGATTTGTCCAAGTTCTTTCCAGGATCTGGGAGGTTTTGGGAGAAGTTTAGGGCAGGATTTGTGAAGTTTTGGGGGGATTTGGTGCAGGATTTGGTCTCTGGACTGAAGCAGCTTTGGTCAAACCCTGGCCAGAATTTGGGAGGTTTTGTTCAGTATTTTGGGAGGTTTGGGTGAGGTTGTGGGAGGTTGGTGCAGGATTTGGGAGGTTTTGGGGGGGAATTTTCCAGGCTTTGTCCAAGTTCTTCCGTGGGAGATATTAATTTGGGAGATATTAATCATTATCAGGAGGATTATTAGCTCTCTTCTAATTCTTGCCATAGTTAAGATTATTAGCCATAATATTTATGGGTATTAGCAGGATTATTAGCTCAATGAATAATTATTAGCTGTATTATTAGGTCTATTATTAATTATTTCCATAGTTAATATTATTGGCCACATTATTTTTAGATATTTGCCAGATTATTAGCTCATTAATTATTATTAACAGTATCATTAGCTCTGTTATTAATTATAGTCATAGTTGAGATCCTTGGCCATATTATTTATAGGTATTAGCAGGATTATTAGCTCCATTAATTATTATTAGCAGTATTATTGGCTGTATTATTTATTCTTCTTAGCAGGTATCAGCTCTATTATTAATTGTGAACAGGATTATTAGCTATACTGATTTTTATTCCCAGGACTCTTAACTCTATTAACCATTAGCAAGGCTTTCAGCTCTATTAGTTATGATTAGCAGGGCTCTTAGCTCTACTATTAATTATTAGCCATATTTGGATTATTAGTCATGTTGTTTATCAATATTAGCAGGATTATTAGCTCTATTAGTTGTTATTATTAGCAGGACTATTAGATCCATTATTATTACCATTATTAAGGCTATTAGCCATAGTATTTCTCAATATAAGCAGTATGATTAGCTCCCTTGATTGTTATGAGCAGGAATATTAGCTCTGATCTTAATGATTACCATGATTATTAGCACTAAGTTTTCTTATTAGTAGTAGTAAGACTCTTAGCCATGTTATTTATCATCATTAGCCTGATTGTAGCTCCAGTATTAATCATTACCAGTACTATTAGCTCTATTAGTTATTACTAGGAGGACTTTTAGCTCTCTTAGTTATTACTGTTATAATTATTTAGACTATTAGCCATATTATTTATCATGATTAGCAGGACTATAAGCTCTATTGTTAATTAGTAACATTATTTAGATTATTAACCATATTATTTATCAGTATTAGCAGTATTGTTAGATCTATTAATTATTCTTAGCAGGACTATTAGGTCTTTTATTAGTTATTAAGAGGTATTGTTAGCAGGACTGTTAGCTCTGTTATTAATTATAGGCAGGATTGTTAGTGCCATTACTTAATATTTGCAGGATTCTTAGCTCCATTAGTAATTATTAGGAGGACTTTTAGCTCTGTTTAATAATAATAATAATAATAATAATAATAATAATAATAATAATAATAATAATAATAATAATAATAATAATAATAATAACAAAAACATCAACAACAACACCCCCAACCCCACTGCAGCCATGGTGTTGATGCCTCCCAGCAGGATCATTAGCAGCATTCATTCTCAGCAGCAGGGCTATTAGCTTTAGTAATCCTTAGCAGGACTCTCAGCTCTAGGAAGAAGGATTTGGAGGACTCGGTGCCCAGGGTCTGGGAGGTTGTGGTCAGGTTGTGGAGGGTTGGGAAAGGATTGAGGAAGTGTTGGGGGGAATTGGTCAGGACTTGGTCAAGTTCCTCCCTGGGACTTTGGGAGGTTTGGGCAGGATTTGGGAGGTTTTCTTCAGGATTTGGGAAGTTTTGGTCAGGATGGGGTGGTTGTGAAAGGATTGAGGAAGTTTTGAGGGGAATTGGTCTGGGTTTGGCCAACTTCCTCCCTGGGACTTCTGGAGGTTTGGGTCAGGATTTGGGAGGTTTTGGTCAGGTTGTGGGGGGTTGGTGCCGGATATGGGAGGTTTTGGGGGGAATTTGTCAGGAGTTGGTCAGGTTGTGTCCAGGTTTGGGAGGTCTTGGTTAGAGGTTGGGAGGTTTTGTGGAAAGATTTGGGAGGTTTTGGTCTGGTTTGGGCCAGGATTTGACCAAGTTCTGTCCTGGATCTGAGAGGTTTTGGGCAGGATTTGGGAAGTGTTGTGAGGATTTGGTGCAGGATTTGTTGCTGGATTGAAGCAGGCCTAGGTCAAATCCTGGCCAGAATTTGGGAGGTTTTGGGTCATGCTGTGTGGGGTTGGGGAAGGATTCAGCAAGTCTTGGTAGATTTGATATGGATTTGGCCAACTTCCTCCCTGGGACTTTGGGAGGTTTGGGGAAGGATTTGGAAAGGATTTGTTGTGGCTTGGGCCAGGACTTGTCCAGGTTCTTCCCTAGGACGTTGCGATGTTTGGGACAGGTTGTGGGAGGTTGTGGAAGGATTCTGCAAGTTTTGGGGGTTTTGGTGAGGAATTGTCCAGGTTCCTCTCTTGGCTCCGGTTATAGCTTGGGAGGTTTTGGTCAGGATTTGTGAGCTTTGGTATGGATTTGGTAAAGATTTATTCTCTGGATTGAAGCGGGGTTTGGTTACGTCCTGCCCAGAATTTGGGGGGTTTTGGTCAGGATTTGGGAGGTTTGGGTCAGGTTGTGGGGGGTTGGTGCAGGATTGAGGAAGTTTTGGGGAGAATTTTTCAGGGTTAGGCTGCGTTCCTCCCTAGGACTTTGGGAGGTTTTGGGCAGGATTTGGTCAAGAGTTGTTCTGGATTGGGCCAGGATGTGGCCAAGTTTCTCCCTAGGACTTTGGGCGGTTAGGGGAAGGATTTGGGTGGTTTTGGGGCAATTGTTCAGGAGTTGGTCAGGATGTGGGAAGGTTTGGGAGGACTTGATTAGAGCTTGGGAGGTTTGGGTCAGGTTGTGGGGCGTTGGTGCAGGATTTGGTAGGTTTTGGGGAGTATTTGTCAATATTTGGTCAGTTTGTGGCCAAGTTTGGGAGGTCCTGGTTAGAGCTTGGGAGGTTTTGGTCAGGTTTTTGGGGGTTGGTGAAGGATTGAGGAAGTTTTGGGGGATATTTGTCTGTCTATGGACAAGTTTCTCCCTAGGACTTTGGGAGGTTTTGTTCAGGATTTGGGAGGTTTTGGGGGAACTTGGCCTGGATTTGACCAAGTTCCTTCCTGGGTCTTTGGGATGATTGGGTAAGGATTTGGGAGGTTTTGGTCAGGTTGTGGAGGGTTGGTGAATGACTGAGGTATTTTTGGGGAGAATTTGTACGGTGTTTGGCCAAGTTCTTCACTGGGACTTTGGGAGGTTTTGAGTAGGATTTGGAGTTTTGGGGGGAATTTGTCAGGATTGGGTCAGGTTGTGGCCAGGTTTGGGAGGTCTTGGTTAGAGGTTGGGAGATTTGGGTCAGGTTCTGGGGGACTGGGGAAGGGTTCAGGAGGTTTTGGGAGTTTTGGTCAGGATTTGGTGAGGTTCAGCTGAGGATTTGGGAGGTTTGGGGAAGATTTGTTCTGCTTTGGCCGAGTCCTCGCTAGGACTTTGGGAGGTTTTGGGAAGGGTTTGGCCAGGGCTTGGTCTGGAGACAGCTCTGGGTGGCTGTGAGGTGCTCTGGGGGAATTCCCTGATATTAATTATTAGCAGAATTATTTGCCCTATTGTCATTAACATCACTATTAGCTGCTTTATTATTATTATTATTGTTGTAGTTGTTATTATTATTATTATTATTAACTATTACTACTGCTACTGAGACTACTACTGAGGGTAGAGAGGCTCTGCAGAGGGACCTCGACAGGCTGGACAGATGGGCAGAATCCAACGGCATGAGATTTAACACATCCAAGTGCCGGGTTCTGCACATTGGCCACAACAACCCCATGCAGTGCTACAGGCTGGGGTCAGAGTGGCTGGAGAGCAGCCAGGCAGAGAGGGACCTGGGGGTAGTGGTCGATGGTAGGCTGAACATGAGCCTGCAGTGTGCCCAGGCAGCCAAGAGGGCCAATGGCATCCTGGCCTGCATCAGGAAGAGTGTGGCCAGCAGGAGCAGGGAGGTCATTCTGCCCCTGTATACTGCACTGATTAGGCCACACCTCGAGTCCTGTGTCCAGTTCTGGGCCCCTCAGTTTAGGAAGGATGTTGACTTGCTGGAACGAGTCCAGAGAAGAGCAACAAAGTTGGTGAGGAGTTTGGAACACAAGCCCTATGAGGAAAGACTGAGGGAGCTGGGGTTGCTCAGCCTGGAGAAGAGGAGACTCAGGGGTGACCTTATCACTCTCTACAACTACCTGAAGGGAGGTTGTAGACAGGCGGATGATGGTCTCTTCCCCCAGGCACCCAGTACCAGAACAAGAGGACACAGTCTCAGGCTGCGCCAGGGGAGGTTCAGGTTGGATGTTAGGAAGAAGTTCTATACAGAGAGAGTGATTGCCCATTGGAATGGGCTGCCCGGGGAGGTGGTGGAGTCGCCGTCATTGGAGGTGTTCAGGAGGAGACTTGATGGGGTGCTTGGTGCCATGGGTTAGCTGTTTGGGTGGTTTGGATTGGTTGATGGGTTGGACACGATGATCTTGAAGGTCTCTTCCAACCTGGTTTGGTTTATTCTAATAAAGGTTATTCTAATGCACTTCAGTGAAACAAATCTTAGTGTCATAGTATCAGTCAGGGTTGGAAGGGACCACAAGGATCATCTAGGTCCAACCCCCCTGCCATGGGAAGGGACACCCCACACTAGATCAGCCTGGCCAGAGCCTCATCCAGCCTGCTCTTAGACACCTCCAGGGATGGCACCCCAACCGCCTCCCTGGACAACCCATTCCAGGGTTTCACCACTCTCATGATGAAGAACCTCCTCCTCACATCCAGCCTGAATCTCCCCACCTCCAGCTTCATTCCATTCCCCCTAGTCCTATCACTACCTGATATCCTGAGAAGTCCCTCCGCTTAAGAGCAAAGAAAGCAAGTAGAGCTATAGAATAATAGAATAGCTGTGTAGGGGTTTTGGGTAGGAAAATCAATTTTCTTATGAAGTTCATAAGCAGTGCACCAAATTCTTAGGTCCTTCCATGGGAAGGACTTCTACTGACAACTGTAAAGACATCTGCTGAGGACTTTGCCTGAGCAAGAGCATCACAAGCAGGTTAGTTAGAGCAAGCTTGACCTTTCCTGAGTTTTCTAGTTGCCAGCAGATTGTGAGCCCAGCTCATCCGTAATATATCCCCCTTTCATCTTGGGGAGTGAAACTTCAAAGTTGGCGGACAGAGCACCCAAGGATATTATATTCTCACTTTTTGTGAATATCAGAAAGTGGATGTCCCATGTCACTGGCAAGGCCATAGTAAGAACTCCACTAGGTGGTGTTGGATGATAGGTTGGACGTGATGATCTTGAAGGTCTCTTCCAACCTGGTCTGGTCTGGTCTGGTCTGGTCTATTCTATTCTATTCTATTCTATTCTATTCTATTCTATTCTATTCTATTCTATTCTATAACTGTTAGCCAAATTGTTTCTCATTCTTAGCCTGATTCTAGCTCTAGTATTAATCCCCAGCAGGAATGTTAGCTCTATTAGTTATTATTAGGAGGACTTTTAGCTCTGTTAGTTATTAGTAGTAGTATTATTTGTAGTAGTATTAAGACTTATTATTTATATGCCATATTATTTATTACTATGAGCAAGATTATTAACTCCATTAATTGCTGATATCAGAACTATTAGCTCCATTGATTATAATTACCATTATTAGCACTATTTGTTATTACTAGTAATAGGACTATAAGCACTATTATTAATTATGACCATAATTAAGGTTATTAGACATGTTAGTGGTATTATTAGCTCTATTAATCATTATTAGAATTATTAGCTCTATTATTAATTATTGCCACAGTTAAGATTATTAGCTTTCTTAGTTATCGGTATTTGCAGGATTATTAGCTCCATTAATAATTATTACCAGTATTATTAGCTCTATTATTATTGTCATAGTTAAGATTACTAGCCACACAATTTATAGGTATTAGCAGGATTATTAGTTCTATTAATTATTATTGGCAGTATTATTAGCTCTATTATTAATTATTTCCATAGTCAAGATTATTAGCCATTTTATTTATAGGTATTAGCTTATTATTAGCGCTATTAATTATAATTACCATGATCATTAGCTCTATTATGAATTATTGCCATAGTAAAGATTATTAGCCACCTTAGTTATAGGTATTAGCAGAATTATTAGCTCCATTAATTATTATTACCGGGATAATGGGATAATTAGGTCTATTATTAAGTATTGCCATAGTTATGATTAATAGCCACTGTAGTTATAGGTATTAGCAGGATAATTAGCTCCATTAGTTATTATTATCAGGATAATTGCCTCTATCATTAATTATTGCATTGTGGTGATTATTAGCCTTCCTTTTTATAGGCATTAGCAATGTTATTAGCTCTCTTTATTATTTCTATTGTTAACTTTTACCATAGTTAAGATTATTAGCCACCTTAGTTATAGGTTTTACCAGGATTATTAGCTCCATTAATTATAATTACCAGGATAATTGTATAATTAGGTCCATTATTAATTATTGCAGTAGCTAAGATTATTATCCACATTATTTATAGGTATTGGCAGGATTGTTAGATCTATTAATTATTACTAGGAATATTATTACCTCTAATATTAATTATTGCCATAGTTAGAATTATTAGCCATATTATGTATAGGTATTAGCAGGATAATTAGCTCCATTAATTATTATTACCGAGATATTTGGATAATTAGGTCTATTATTAATTATTTCCATAGTTGAGATTATTAGCCAACTTAGTTATAGGTATTAGCAGGATTATTAGACCTATTAATTATTATTATTTGCATTTTTATTAGTGCTACTAATTATTCTTAGCTGGTGTATTAGCTCTATTGCTAATTGTGAACAGGATTATTAGCTCTATTAATTTTTACTCCCAGGACCCTTAACTCTATTAACCATTAGCAGGACTTTTAGCTCTATTAGTTATGATTAGCAGGGCTCTTAGCTCTACTATTAATTATTAGCAGTATTTGGATTATAAATTGTGTTATTTATCAATATTAGCAGGATTATTAGCTCTATTAGTTGTTATTATCAGGACTATTAGCTCCATTATTATTACCATTATTAAGGCTATTAGCCATCGTATTACTCAATATAAGCAGAATTATTACCTCCCTTGATTGTTATTAGCAGGAATATTAGCTCTGATCTTAATGATTACCATGATTATTAGCGCTAAGTTTTATTATTAGTAGTAGTAAGACTCTTAGCCATGTTATTTATCATTATTAGCCTGATTGTAGCTCCAGTATTAATCATTACCAGTACTATTAGCTCTATTAGTTATTATTAGCAGGACTTTTAGCTCTATTCGTTATTGCTGTTATAATTATTTAGACTATTAGCCATATTATGTATCATAATTAGCAGGACTATAAGCTCTATTGTTAATTATTAACATTATTTAGATTATTAGCTGTATTATTTATCAGTATTAGCAGTATTATAAGCTCTATTAATTATTCTTCGCAGGACTATTAAGTCTTTTATAAGTTATTAAGAGGATTATTAGCTCATCTAAGTATTGGTAGCAGGACTGTTAGCTCTCCTATTAATTATGGGCAGGATTGTTAGTGCCATTACTTAATATTAGCAGGATTCTTAGCTCTATTAGTAATTGTTAGGAGGACTTTTAGCTCTGTACAATAATGATGATGATGATGATGATAATAATAATAATAATAATTACAACACCACCCCCAACCCCACTGCAGCCGTGGTGTTGATCCCTCCCAGCAGGATCATTAGCAGCATTCATTCTCAGCAGCAGGGCTATTAGCTTTAGTAATCCTTAGCAGGACTCTCAGCTCTAGGAAGAAGGATTTGGAGGACTCCGTGCCCAGGGTCCGGGAGGTTGTGGTCAGGTTGTGGAGGGTTGGGAAAGGATTGAGGAAGTGTTGGGGGTAATTGGTCAGGATTTGACCAAGTTCCTCCCTGGGACTTTGGGAGGTTTTGGGCAGGATTTGGTCAGGAGTTGTTCTGCTTTGCGCCAGGACTTGGCCAAGTTCCTCCCTGGGAGTTTGGGAGGTTAGGGGAAGGATTTGGGAGGTTTTGTGTCAGGATTTGTCAGGATTTGGTCAGGTTGTGCCCAGGTTTGGGAGGTCTTGGTTAGAGCTTGTAAGGGTTGGGTGAGATTGTGGGTGGTTGGATCAGGATTGAGTGGGTTTTGGGTAGGATTTGAGAGGTTTTGGTCAGGTTGTGGGGGTTTGGGACAGGATTGAGGAAGTTTAGGGGGGAATTTGGTCAGGACTTGGCCAAATTCCTTCCTGGGACTTTGGGACATTTTGGGGCAGGATTTGGTCAGGTTTTGTTCTGGCTTGGTCCAGGACTTGGCCAAGTTCTTCCCTAGGACATTAGGAAGTTTGGGTCAGGTTGTGGGGGGTTGGGAGGTTTTGGGCAGGATTTGGGAGATTTTTGGGAGATTTTGTCAGGATTTGGTCAGGTTGTTGGGGTTTTTGATAGGATTGAGCACCTTTTGGGTGGAACTTGTCAGGATTTGGCCAAGTTCCACTTTGGGAGGTTTGGTGAAGGATTTGGACAATTTTGATCTCATTTAGGCAGGATTTGGCCATGTTCTGTACAGCATTTGGTTGGTTTGGGGGGAATTTGTCAGGGTTTGGGCAAGTTCCTCCCTGGGACTTTGTGAGGTTTTGGGCAGGATTTGGGAGGGTTTGTGGGGATTTGGTAAGGATTTGGTCTCTGGATTAGACCAGGCTTTGGTGAAATCCTGCCCAGAATGTGGGTGGTTTAGGGAAGGATTTGAGAGGTTTGGGTGAGGTTGTGGGGGGTTGGTGCAGGATTTGGTAGGTTTTGGGGGGAATTTGTCAGGCTTTGGCCAAGTTCCTCCCTGGGACTTTTTGAGGTTTTGGGAAGGGTTTGAGAAGGTTTTGGGAAGTTTTTGATCAGGCTGTGGTCAGGATTGGGCCAGGCCTTGGGCAAGTTGTGCTGAGGCTTTGGGAAGTGTTTGATGCTTTTGGTGAGTGGCTTGGAGGTTGGGAAAGGTCTCAGGAGGTTTTAGGAGGTTTTGGTGTGGATTGGGTGAGGGTTTGGTGAGGTTGATCTGAGGATTTGGGAGGTTTTGTTGAGATTGTGGGGGGTTGGGGCAGGATTGAGGAAGTGTTGGGGGGAATTGGTGAGGATTTGGCCAAGTTCTTTCCTAGGACTTCAGGAGGTTTTGTTCAGGATTGGGGAGGTTTTGGGGAGAATTTGTCTGGATTTGGCCAAGTTCTTCTCTTAGGATTTTGATAGTTTTTGGGAAGGATTTGGGTAGTTTTGGGGATAATTTGTGAGGAGTTGGTGAGGTTGTGGCCAGGTTTTGGAGGGCTTGGTTGGAGCTTGGGAGGTTTGGGCCAGGTTTTGGGTGACTGGGACAGGATTGAGGAAGTTTTGTTCAAGATTTGGGAGGTTAGGGGTGGATTTGCTGAGGATTTGGTCTCTGGATTGAAGCAAGCTTTGGTGAAATGCTGGCCTGAATTTGGGAGGTTTTGTTCAGGATGTGGTAGGTTTGGGTCAGGCTGTGGGGGTTGGTGCAGGATTTGGGAGGTGTGGTGGTTTGAGCCTTAACTGGGAGTTAAGAGCTCAGATGGGGGCAAGGCTGAGAATCTCTCCCCCACTCCCCCCTCCTCCCTCCCAACAGAGAGGGGAGAAAAGGAAGGATAAATCCACCAGGCAATAATTTGGAGTCGGCTTGGAAGTAGAGAGGTAAAGAGTTGTCTTTAAACAATATATATATATATAACAATAACAGGAAAGGTTCACAGGGGCAAGGGAGAAGGATGGATGGGAGTGGGACAAAAAAAGGGAGTAATACAAAACCAGTCTTTCTCTGAGGAGGCAGCAGGGAGAAGGATTAGGTGTGACCACGTGGCAGAGGAGCAGGAGGGCAGCTGCAGTGGCTCTCATCCAGCAGAGGCAGGAGCCAAAAGGAGAGCCAACAGCTACGATGTCCTGCTTTTTCTAGCCTAGCTGGGCAAGGAGGGGGGAGTGGAACAGAGTCAGCTTCCCAGGGGGGCAACGCCCTGCAGGGAGGGTAAAGTCCCCTCAAGCCCTCCACCCTGCTTTGGTTTTTTGTTCCCAGAATGGGCATTAACCTAACACAGGAGGTTTTGGGGGAATTTGTCAGCATTTGGCCAAGTTCCTCTTTGGGACTTTGGAGGTTTTGTTCAGGATTTGGGAGGTTTGGGTCAGGTTGTGGGGGGGTTGGTGCAGGATTTGGGAGGTTTTGGGTGGAATTTGTCAGGAGTTGGTCAGGTTGTGCCCAGGTTTGGGAGGCCTTCATTAGAGCTTGGGAGGTCTGGGTGAGGTTATTGGGGAGTTGGGAATGGATGGAGGAAGTGTTGGGGGCAATTTGGTCTGAATTTGGCCAACTTCCTTCCTGGGACTTTGGGAGGTTTTGGGAACGGTATGGACGGTTTTGGTCTTTGTTGGGTCAGGATTTGGTCAGGTTGGGAAAGGCTTCAGGAGGGTTTGGGTGGTTTTGGTGTATTGGGTGAGGGTTTGGTGGGGTTGAGCTGAGGATTTGGGAGGTTTTGGTGTGGTCCTGGGGGGTTGGGGGAGGATTGAGGAAGTGTTGGGGGGAATTGGTGAGGATTTGGCCAAGTTCTTCCCTAGGACTTTGGGAAGGGTTTGGGAAGAATTTGGGAGGTTTTGGTCTGGCTTGGGTCAGGTTCTGCTCAATATTTGGAAGGTTTAGGTCAGGGCTTGGTCAGGAGACAGCTCTGGGAGGCTGTGAGGTCCTCTGTGGGGATCTCCTGATGTTTCTTATTAGCAGGATTATTAGCCCTATTGTTATTAGCAGCACAATTAGATTTTTTTTTTTAATGATGATGATGATTATCTTGATTATTGTTAGTAGTTTTATTAGCCAGATTATTTATAATTATTAGCAGGTTTATTATCTCTATCAATTATTTTCAGCAGGACTACCAGCTCTCTTATCAATTATTACCATTATTCGGACTATAGCTCCATAATTAATCCCTAGCAGGGCTGTTAGCTGTATTAGTAATCTCTATTAGTTATTATTAGGAAGTCTTTTAGCTCTATTATTTATTATCTTATTAAGACTATTAGCCACATTATTTATCAGTATTAGCAGAACTATTAGGTGCATTAATTATTATTAGGTCTTTTAAGTATGACTACTAACTCTATTATTAGCTATTAAGAGGTGTATTTATTATTAACAGGATTATTAGCGCCATTACTCAATATTTCTGGGATTCTTAGCTCTATTATTAATTATTTCCGTTATTAAGATGCTTAGCCATATTATTCATCAATGTTAGCAGGATTCTTAGCTCTTTTAAACATTAGCATTGGTGGTGTTATTAGGTCTGTTATTAACTATTACCATAAGTCAGATTATTAGCCATAGTATTTATCAGTATTAGCAGGAACCTTAACTCCATTACTTATTATTAGCAGGAATTTTAGCTCTAATTCTTTGTTCTTCTTATTATCTCTCAGGCTCTTAGCCATATTGTTTCTCATTCTTAGCCTGATTCTAGCTCTAGTATTAATCCCCAGCAGGAATGTTAGCTCTATTAGTTATTATTAGGAGGACTTTTAGCTCTGTTAGTTATTGGTATTATTATAAGTAGTAGTAGTATTAAGACTCTTAGCCATATTATTTATCACAATTAGCAGGATTATTAGCTCCATTAATTACTGTTAGAAGAACTATTAGCTCCATTAATGATAATTACTATCATTAGCACTATTATTTATTAGTAGTAATAGGACGATAAGCTCTATTATTAATTATTACCATAATTAAGAATATCGCACATATTATTTATCAATGTCAGCAGGATTGTTAGCTCTATAAATTATTATTAGCAGGATTATTAGCTCTATTTTTAATTATTACCATAGTTAGGATTATTAGGCATATTATTTATAGCTATTAGCAGGATTATTACATCCATTAATTATTATTCCCAGCATAATTATATCTATCATTATTTATAGCCTTAGATAAAATTAACAGGCATATTATTAATAGGTATTAGCAGGATTATTAACTCCATTAATTGTTATTACCAGGATAATTAGCTCTCTTATTAATTATTGCCATAGTTAGGATTATTAGCCATATTATTTGTAGGTATTAGCTGTAGTAAGAATTATTAGCTGTATCATTAGCTCTATTAGAATTAGTGCCATAGTTAAGATGTTTAGCTGTATTATTTATAGGTATTAGCAAGATTATTAGTTCTATGAATTATTATTCGCAGTATTATTAGCTCTATGATTAATTTTTGCCATAGTTAATATTATTAGCCATAATATTGTTTTGGTGTTAGCAGGTTTATAAGCTCTATTAATTATTATTAGCATTATTATTACCTCTATTAATTATTCTTAGCAGGTGTATTAGCTCTATTATTAATTTTGAACAAGATTATTAGCTCTATTAATTTTTATTCCCAGGACTCTTACCTCTATTAACCATTATCAGGACTTTTAGCTCTATTAGTTATGATTAGCAGGGCTCTTAGCTCTACTATTAATTGTTAGCCATATTTGGATAATTAGTTGTGTTATTTATCAGTGTTATCAGGATTATTAGCTCTATTAGTTGTTGTTATTATCAGGACTAGTAGCTCCATTATTTTTACCATTATTAAGGCTATTAGCCATCGTATTTATCAATATAAGCAGGATTATTAGCTCCCTTGATTGCTATTCACAGGAATATTAGCTCTGTTCTTTATGATTAGCATGATTATTAGCACTAAGTTTTATTATTGGTAGTAGTAAGACTCTTAGCCATGTTATTTATCATCATTAGCCTGATTGTAGCTCCAGTATTAATCATAATACTTTTAGCTCTCTTAGTTATTACTGTTATAATTATTTAGACTAGTAGCCATATTATTTATCATTATTAGCAGGACTATAATCTCTATTGTTAATCATTAACTTTATTTAGATTATTAGCCATATTATTAATCATTATTAGTAGGATTATTAGCTTCATTAATTTTCTGTATCAGGACTCTTAGGTCTTTTATTAGTTATTAAGAGGATGGTTGGGACAGGAGTGAGGAGGTTTTGGGGGCAAGTTGTAAGGATTTGGCCCAGTTCTTCCTTTGGACTATGGGAGGTTTTGGGGAAGGATTTGGGAGGTTTAGGGAAGGATTTGGGAGGTTTGGGTCAGGCTGTGGGGGGTTGGTGCAGGATTTGGGAGATTTTGGGGGGAATTTGGCCTGGATTTGACCAAGTTCCTCCCTGGGTCTTTGGGGGGATTGGGTAAGGATTTGGGAGGTTTTGGTCTCGTTTTGGGCCAGGATTTGGCCAAGTTCTGTACAGCATTTGGTAGGTTTTGGGGGGAATTTGTCAGGCTTTGGCCAAGTTCCTCCCTAAGACTTTGGGAGGTTTGGGGTAGGATTTAGGAGGTTAGGTGGGGATTTGGGAAGGATTTGGTCTCTGGATTGAAGCAGGGTTTGCCAAATCCTGCCCAGAATTTGGGAGGTTTTGATTAGGATTTGGGAGGTTTGGATCAGGTTGTGGGGGGTTGGTGCAGGATTTGGAAGGTTTTGGGGGGATTTGGAAAGGATTTGGCCAAGTTCCTCCTTGGGACTTTGGGAGGTTTTGTTCAGGATTTGGTCAGGAGTTGTTCTGGCTTGGGCCAGGACTTGGCCAAGTTCTTCTCTAGGGCTTTGGGAGGTTTTGGTTGGGATTTTGGGAGGTTTGGGGGGGAGATTTGTCAGGTGTTGATCAGGTTGTGGGCAGGTTTGGGAGGTCTTGCTTAGAGGTTGGGAGGTTTGGGTCAGGTTGTTGGGGGTTTGGGATAGGATTGAGGCAGTTTTGGGAAGAATTTGTCAGGATTTGGTCAAGTTCCTCCTTGGGACTTTGGGAGGTTTTGTTCAAGATTTGGTAGGTTTGGGTCAGGTTGTGGGGGTTGGTGCAGGATTTGGGTGGTTTTGGGGGGAATTTGTCAGGAGACAGCTTTGGGAGGCTTTGGTCTGGGTTGGGTCAAGATTAGGTCAGGCTGAGCTGAGGATTTGGGAGGTTTGGAACAGGCTGTGGTCAGGATTGGGCCAGGACTTGGGCAAGTTGTGCTGAGGCTTTGTTTGGGAAGTGTTTGATGCTTTTGGTGAGGGGCTGGGAGGTTGGGAAAGGCTTGAGGAGGTTTTGGGAGGTTTTGGTGTGGATTGGGTGAGGGTTTGGTGAGGTTGAGCTGAGGATGTGGGAGGTTTTGGTGAGGTTGTGGGGGGTTGGGGCAGGATTGAGGAAGTGTTGGGGGGAATTGGTGAGGATTTGTCCAAGTTCTTCCCTGGGACTTTGGGAAGGGTTTGGGAAGGATTTGGGAGGTTTTGGTGTGGCTTGGGTCAGGTTCTGCTCAGTATTTGGAAGGTTTTGGTCCAGGCTTGGTCAGGAGACAGCTCTGGGAGGCTGTGAGGTCCTCTGTGGGGATCCCCGATAGTAATTATCACCAGGATTATTAGCCCTATTGTTATTAACAGCACGATTAGCTGCGTTGTTGTTGTTGTTATCATTATTACTACAACTAAGACTGTTAGTCACATTGTTTATCATTATTAGCAGGATTATTAGCCACATTATTAACTGCATTAACTATCAATTGTTTTCAGCAGGACTGTTAGCTTTATTAGTTATGGGGTCTATTGATTGTTATTAGGATGTCCTTTAGCTCTATTATTGATTATTCTTCTAAAGACTATTAGGCACATTATTTATCAGTATTAGCAGGAATTTGAGTTGCTTTAATTATTATTAGCTCTTTAAAGTATTACCATTAGTATTACTATTAGCTGTATTATTAGTTATTAAGAGGAGGATTAGCTCTGTTATTAATTACTAACAGGATTATTAGCACCATTACTCAATGTACCTGGGATTCTTATTAAGATGCTTAGCCATATTATTCATCAATATTAGCAGGATTCTTAGCTTTTTAAACATTAGCATTAGTGGTGTTATTAGGTCTGTTATTAACTATTACCATAAGTCAGATTATTAGCCATAGTGTTTTTCAGTGTTAGCAGGAACATTAACTCCATTACTTACTATTAGCAGGAATATTAGCTCTAATTCATTGTTCTTCTTATTATCTCTCAGGCTCTTAGCCATATTGTTTCTCATTCTTAGCCTGATTCTAGCTCTAGCATTAATCCCCAGCAGGAATGTTAGCTCTATTAGTTATTACTAGGCAGACTTTTTGCTCTGTTAGTTATTAGTATTATTATTTGTAGAAGTAGTATTAAGACCTTTAGCCATATTATTTATCACAATTAGCAGGCTTACTAGCTCCATTAATTACTGTTAGCAAAACTATTACTCCATTAATGATAATTTCCGTTATAAGCACTATTAGTTATTAGAAGTAATAGGACTATAAGCTCTATTATAAATTATTACCATAATTAAGATTATTAGACATATTATTTATCAATGTTAGCAGTATTATTAGCTCTATGTGTTATTATTATCAGGATTATTAGCTCTTTTTTTAATTATTGCCATAGTTAAGATTGTTAGCCACCTTAGTTCTAGGTATTAGCAGGATTATTTGCTCCATTAATAATAATTAGCAGGTTTGTTAGCCCTATTATTAATTATTGCCATAGTTAAGATTATTAGCCACATTATTTCTAGGTATTAGCAGGATTATTAGCTCTATTAATTATTATTTACAGTGTTATTATCTCTATTATTAGTTATTGCCATAGTTATGATTATTAACAACCTTACTTGTAGGTATTAGCAGGATAATTATCTCCATTAGTTATTATGACCAGGATAATTAGCTCTATTATTAATTATTGGCATGGTTAAGATTAGGGTTGTGGGGGGTGGGGGCAGGATTGAGGAAGTGTTGGGGGGAATTGGTCAGGATTTGGCCAAGTTCCTCCCTGGGACTTTGGGAGGTTTGGGGCAGGACTCAGGAGGCTTTGCGAGGTTTTGGTGTGGGTTGGGGCAGGGTTTGGCCAAGTTGAGCTGAGGACTGGGAGGCTGTGCTCAGGATCTGGGAGTTTGGGTCAGGTTCTGGAGAGGTGGGGAAGGATTGAGGAGAAGGACTTTGGGAGGTTTGGGGAAGGATTTATTTAGGAGTTGTTCTGGCTTGGGCCAGGACTTGGCCAAGTTCTTCCCTAGGAGTTTGGGAGGTTTTGTTGAGGATTTGGGAGGTTTGGGTCAGGTTGTGGGGGGTTGGTGCAGGATTTGGGAGGCTTTGGGAGGAATTTGGCCTGGATATGACCAAGTTTCTGCCTGGGTCTTTGGAAGGACTGGGTAAGGATTTGGGAGGTTTTAGTCAGGTTTTGGGGGGATGGTGCAGGATTGAGGAAATTTTCGGGGTAATTTGTCTGGATTTGGTCAAGTTCCATATTGGGACTTTGGCAGGTTTGGGGGAATTTGGTAAGGATTTAATCTCTGGATTGGAGCTGGGTTTGGTCACATCCTGCCCAGAATTTGGGAGGTTTAGGGAAGGATTTGGGAGGTTTGGGTCAGGTTGTGGGGGGGTTGGTGCAGGATTTGGGAGATTTGGGGGGGATTTGTCAGGAGTTGGTCAGGTTGTGGGCAGGTTTGGGAGGTCTTGGTTAGAGGTTGGGAGGTTTTGGGGGGTTGGGACAGGTATGAGAAGGTTTGGGGATTTGTTGGGGATTTGTTCAGGATTTGGCCAGCTTCCTCCCTAGGACTTTGGGAGGTTTTGGGCAGGATCTGGTCAGGAGTTGTTCTGGCTTGGGCCAGGACATGGGAAATTCTTCCCTAGGAGTTTGGGAGGATTAGGGCAGGATTTGGGAGGTTTTGGGGGGAATTTGTCAGGAGTTGGTCAGGTTGTGCCCAGGTTTGGGAGGTCTTGGTTAAAGCTTGGGAGGTTTAGGTCAGGTTGTTGGGGGGTTGCAGGATTTGGGAGATCTGGAGGAGATTTGTTCAGGATTTGACCAAGTTCTTCCCTAGAACTTCAGGAGGTTTTGGGAAGGGTTTGTGAAGGTTTGGGGAGCTATTAGTCTGGGTTGGGTCAGGTTTTGGTCAGGCTGAGCTGAGGATTTGGGAGGTTTGGAGCAGGCTGTGGTCAGGATTGGGCCAGGACTTGGGCAAGTTGTGCTGAGGCTTTGGGAAGTGTTTGATGCTTTTGGTGAGGGGCTGGGAGGTTGGGAAAGGCTTGAGGAGGTTTTGGGAGGTTTTGGTGTGGATTGGGTGAGGGTTTGGTGAGGTTGAGCTGAGGATTTGGGAGGTTTTGGTGAGGTTGTGGGGGGTTGGAGCAGGATTGAGGAAGTGTTGGGGGGAATTGGTGAGGATTTGGCCAAGTTCTTCCCTCGGACTTTGGGAAGGGTTTGGGAATGATTTGGGAGGTTTTGGTCTGGCTTGGGTCAGGTTCTGCTCAATATTTGGAAGATTTTGGTCAGGGCTTGGTCTGGAGACAGCTCTGGGAGGCTGTGAGGTCCTCTGGGGGCATCCCCTGATATTAATTATAAGCAGGATTATTAGCCCTATTGTTATTAGCAGCACAATTAGCTGCATCATCATTAGTAGTAGTAGTAATAGTAGTAGTAGTATTACTGCTACTACTGAGACTATTAGCCACATTGTTTATTATTATTAGCAGGAATATTAGTCACATTATTCATAATTATTAGCAGGGTTATTATCT
This sequence comes from Melanerpes formicivorus, assembly GCF_026170545.1. Classification (NCBI taxonomy): domain Eukaryota; kingdom Metazoa; phylum Chordata; class Aves; order Piciformes; family Picidae; genus Melanerpes; species Melanerpes formicivorus. The sequence continues at coordinate 107,927 of NW_027142917.1, forward strand.
CTATCAATTATTTTCAGCAGGACTACCATCTCTGTTATTAATTATTACCATTATTGGGACTATAGCTCTATAATTAGTCCCTATCAGGACTGTTAGCTCTATTAGTTACTAGTTGTGTTGGTTATTATAGGAAGACTTTTAGCTCCATTATTTATTATTCTTATTAAGGGTAGTAGGCACATTATTTATCACTATTGGCAGACTATTAGTTGCATGAATTATTATTAGCTCTTTTAAGTATTACTATTAGTATTACTATTAGATATATTATTGGTTATTATTAATTCTTTCCATTATTAAGATGCTTAGCCATATTATTCATCAATGTTAGCAGGATTCTTAGCTCTTTTAAACATTAGCATCAGTGGTGTTATTAGGTCTGTTATTAACTATTACCACAAGTCAGATTATTAGCCATAGTATTTATCAGTATTAGCAGGAACATTAACTCCAATACTTATCATTAGCAGGAATATTAGCTCTAATTCTTTGTTCTTCTTCTTATTTCTCAGACTCTTAGCCATATTGTTTCTCATCCTTAGCCTGATTCTAGCTCTAGCATTAATCCCCAGCAGGAATGTTAGCTCTATTAGTTATTATTAGGAGGACTTTTAGCTCTGTTAGTTATTAGTAGTATTATTATTAGCAGTAGTATTAAGACTCTTAGCCATATTAGTTATTACTGTTAGCAGCATTATTAGCTCCATTAATTGCTGATATCAGAACTATTAGCTCCATTAATTATAGTCAGTATTCTTAGCACTATTTGTTATTAGTAGTAATAGGACGATAAGCTCTAGTATTAATTATTACCATAACTAAGATTATTAGACATATTATTTATCAATGTTAGCAGGATTATTAGCTGTATTAATTATTATTAGCTGTATTATTACATCTATAATTAATTATTTCCATAGTTAAGATTATTAGCCATATTATTTATAGGCATTAGCAGGATTATTAGCTCTATTAATTATTATTAGCAGTATCATTAGCTCTCTTGTTAATTATTGCCATACTTAAGATTATTACCCACATTATTTATAGGTTTTAATAGCATTATTAGCTGGATTCATTATTATTAGCATTATAATTAGCTTTATTACTAATTATAGCCATAGTCAAGGTTATTAGCCATATTATTTAGAGGTATTAGCAGTATTAGTAGATCTATTAATTATTATTAGCAGTATTATTAGGTCTATTATTAATTATTTCCATAGTTAAGGTTATTATCCATATTATTTATAGGTATTAGCAGGATTATTAGCTCTGTTAATTATTATTAACAGTATTATTTGCTCTCTTATTAATTATTGCCATAGTTAAGATTATTAGCCATATTATTTATGGGTATTAGAAGGATTATTAGCACTACTGATCATTATTAGCAGGATTATTAGATCTATTATAAATTGTTTGCATAGTTAATATTATTAGCCATATTATTTGTATGTATTAGCAGGATTATTAGCTCCATTAATTATTATTACCAGGATAATTATCTCTATTACTGATTATAGCCATAGTGAAGATTATTATCCATATTATTTATAGGTACTTGCAGGATTATTAGCTCTATTAATTATTATTATTAGCGGTGTTATTAGCTCTCTTATTATTTATTGCCATAGTTAAGATTGTTAGCTCCATTAATTATTGTTACCAGGATAATTAGCTCTATGATTATTATATAATATTAGCCATATTATTTATAGGTATTAGCAGGATTATTAGCTCTATTAATTATTCTTAGCAGGTGTATTAGCTCTATTATTAATTGTTAACAGGATTATTAGCTATATTAACTTTTATTCCCAGGACTCTTAACTCTATCAACCATTAGCAGGACTTTTAGCTCTATTAGTTATGATTAGCAGGGCTCTTAGCTCTAATATTAATTATTAGCCATATTTGGATTGTTAGTCGTGTTATTTATCAATATTAGCAGGATTGTTAGCTCTATTACTTGTTGTTATTAGCAGGACTATTAGCCATCGTGTTTATCAATATAAGCAGGATCATTATCTCTCTTGGTTGATATTAGCAGGAATATTAGCTCTGTTGTTTATGATTAGCATGATTATTAGCACTGAGTAGCAGTAAGACTCTTAGCCAGGTTATTTATCATCATTAGCCTGATTGTGGCTCCAGTATTAATCATTTCCAGCACTATTAGCTCTGTTAGTTATTATTAGGGAAACTTCTAGCTCTAGTAGTTATTGCTGTTATAATTATTAAGACTATTAGCTCCACTAATTATTAGTAGCAGGACTAAGATGATTATCAGCTCATCTAAGTATTAGTAGCAGGACTGTTAGCTATTAATTATAGGCAGGATTGTTAGCACCATTACTTAATATTAGCAGGATTCTTAGCTATATTAGTAATTATTTCCATTGTTTGCAATATTATTTATCAATATCATAGGATTCTTAGCTCTTTTAAAAATGACTGTTAGTGGTATTATTAGGACTATTATTAATTGTTTCCATAATTAAGACACTTAGCCATGTTATTTATCATTATTAGCCTGATTATAGCTCCAGTATTAACCATTCCCAGTACTGTTAGCTTTGTTAGTTCTTATTAGGAGGACTTTTAGCTCTATTAGTCATAGGTATTATTATTATTATTAAGACTTATAGTCATAATATTTATCATTATTAGTAGGATTATTAGCCGGACTATAAGCTCTATTACTAATTATTATTATTTAGATTATTAGCCATATTTTAATCAATATTAGTAGGATTATTAGCTCCATTAATTATTAGTAGCAGGACTATTAGCTCTTTTATTAATTCTTAAGAGGATTATTAGCTTGTCTAAGTATTAGTAGCAGGACTATTAGCTCTCTTATTAATAATAGCAGGATTATTAGCACCATTACTTAATATTAGCAGGATTCTTAGCTCTATTTCTAATTATTTCCATTATTAGGATTATTAGCCATAGTATTTATCAATATTAGCAGGATTATTAGCTCTTTTAAACATTAGCATTAGTGATGTTATTAGGTCTATTATTAATTATTAGCATTCTTAATATTATTAGCCATATTATTTATCATTATGAGCCTGGTTATAGCTCCAGTATTGGGGCAGGACTCAGGAGGCTTTGGGAGGTTTTGGTGTGGGTTGGGGCAGGGTTTGGCCAAGTTGAGCTCAGGACTGGGGAGGCTGTGCTCAGGATCTGGGAGTTTGGGTCAGGCTCTGGGGGGCTGGGGAAGGATTGAGGAAGTTTTGGGGGGATTTGGTCAGGACTTGGCCAAGTTCCTCCCTGGGACTTTGGGAAGGATTTGGGAGGTTTGGGGAAGGGTTGGGCCAGGCTGTGGCCAAGTCCTGCTCAGGAGCCAGGAGGTTTTGAGGGGATTTGGTCAGGGTTTGGTCAGCTTCTGCAGGGACCCCTGGAGACCCCTTGTGGCCATTATTCTTTTTTTGGGGGGGGGGGGGAGAGGGGAGGTCCTGCTCCAGAAGGTCCCAAAATCGCTTCAGGACATTTTAAGGGGCAGGGCCTTGGGTTAGGGAGGAGATGTGGCACAGGGAGGGAGAAGTTTGCTGGGGGAAGAATGGGGGAGGGGAGGGAGGTGACAATTGGAGGGGGGGTGCCAAATGTGGGGGTCACAAAGGGAACTCAAAGGACCCCCAAAGTGAGAAGCAAAAATAAACATTTATTCCCAAATTCCACCTTAAAAATTACTTTCTGGGGGCCTGTGCCCCCCAAGGGACAACAAGGGTCAGGGGGAGCTGCTTTGGGGGATGGGGGGAGTCAGGAGCCTGGTTTGGGGGCTGGGTGATCAGGGAGGTCCAGGCAGGAGCAGTCCCAAGGTTCCAGGCAGGAACAGCCCCAAGGCTCCAGGCAGGAGCAGCTCCAGGGCTCCAGGGGAGAGCAGCCCCAAGGCTCCAGGCAGGAACAGCCCCAAGGCTCCAGGCAGGAGCAGCCCCAAGGCTCCAGGCAGGAGCAGCCCCAGGGATCCAGGCAGGAGCAGCCCCATGGCTCCAGGCAGGAGCAGCCCCAGGGATCCAGGCAGGAGCAGCCCCGGGGATCCAGGCAGGAGCAGCTCCAAGGTTCCAGGCAGGAGCAGCTTCCCCCTGGGGCCGCCCGGCCGCCCCCTGCCCGCCCTGCCGGCCGGCGCCCTCTGGCGGCTCCCGCCCAGCTCCGAGCCGCAGCAGAGCCTGGCCAGGTGCTGGAGGAAGAACCTCCTGGCCCGGGGGGCACAGGCCTGGCCCCCGGCCCGCAGTGCTGCAGGGTCAGGATTAAGATGGTCAAGGCGCTGGAGGCTGTGACCATGGTCATGGTGGCCAAGTAGGACTTGCCTGAGGGGGGCGAGAGGGGAGGGGGTGGGCAGGGGGGAGGGGGGAGAGACCAACAGCTCCTTCCCAACCCCAAAGGACACCAACATCTCCCCAATCCTATTGCCTCCTCACCCAATAAACTCCAACAGCTCCTCCCCATCCCCAAAGGACACCAACATCTCCTCCCATCCCTGCTGCCTCCTCCTCCCCACCACCTCCTCCCCACCCAAGGGAGACCACACACCCCTTCCCCCTACCACACCCCCCCCCTCCTCCCCCGTGTGCCCGGGGGGCTCACCGAGGCGCGGCAGGCTCTGGGCTGGGGGCATGCTCTCGGCCAGCAGCAGCTGGAAGAAGGTGAGGGCCAGCAGCACTGCCACCCCCCATAGCCACCTTCTCCCCCGAGCCGGCCGGCAGGGAGAAGCCCAGGGGCGCCAGGAAGGAGACCATCAGGCAGGGCAGCAGCAGGTTGCAGACGAAGGAGGAGGCTCTGCGGCGCAGCACCAAGGGGTAGGGGACGTCCGGGCAGGGCTCGGAGCAGCAGCCGTAGCTGCCCAGGTGCCTGCCATGCCCAGCACCTCCCACTCCACCGAGTCCCTCCGGTCCCCCGCGGCCAGGCGCTGCCGCAGGTCCAGCTGGCGGCCGCTGTAGCTCCGGGAGCCGAGGGTCAGGAGACAGCTCTGGCCGTCGAAGGGGAAGTGGGAGACGTCCGCCTTGCAGGAGCTCTTGGTGACGGCCGGAGAGTCCCACGGGCTGAGGCCGTCGGAGCTCAGCACCGCCTTGGTCTCCGGAGAGCCCCCGGGGCGCTGGGCGGAGCTGCGGGGAGGGCAGGGCAGGGACGGCAATGTGGATTCAAAAAGGACCTCCAGAGGGGTTGGAGGGGGTCTGGGATGGGGGTTGGAGGGTCA